>NW_027466074.1:1152500-1385000 GCF_046127955.1 Nelusetta ayraudi
GCACATTGTTATCACATTCACCTCCAGCCACTGTCATTATTTCAAGCTTTGGAATCATTTCATTTCAATCATGATAAAGAAATGAGTTGAGATCATATTGCAATCATTGGATCATTTCTAAGATGACTTCTACTTTGCCATGCATCCTATATAAAAATACACATCCCATAGAAAGATGAAGACACATCAAAGAGTAACATGAGCTTGTTTTTGTGACAGTGGACGGTCCTGTCACTATGCCTCCAATTGATCATGCGCCCTGGCTGCTTGGCTAAGGGAAGATCCCTTATGCTGAATGCTTGGTGCGCATGACTATGACCTGGGAGTCTGGGCTTCCAAGCTCGCGAGCTTTGAAAGTTCGAGAGTCTGGAGACTCATGGAGATGGCAGCTCGATAGAACGGCTCCCGAAAGAACCGAAGAAATCACAGACCTACCCCCATCCAGTTGAGTAATATAATTTCCACATACCACGGTAAACGTACAGAGGGGGTAAGACGACAAACGAAGCCCCTGCTTCTATATAACAATCGGCAAGAGAAAGGAAGTAGTTACAGCTAACTCCGTGAAGCCACGGGCTAACGAAGAAGCGAGGACGAGATGGCTAGCTTAGAAGTGTTACTAGAAGAACTGAGAGGTTTCCGTCAGGAAAACAACGAACAACTGAAGTCTATCAAGGAGGAAATTAATAAAACGAATGCAAGAATCAGCGAAGTGGAGGAGCGGGTGGAGAAAAATGAAGAGAGGACTCTAAACACGGAGGAAGTGTTAACCGGGCTGCTAAAGTTACACGTGAAGCTGGAAGAAAAGCTAACGGACCTAGACAGTCGATCTCGTCGGGAAAATGTCAGGATCTACGGTGTTCCGGAGGGGTCCGAGAAGGACTCGGAGTCGATGACTACATTTGTGGAGACCTTACTGAAAGAGGGGCTCGGTCTGGTCGAGAACGCGGCAGACGTGCGGATAGAAAGAGCACATCGGGCGCTGGGACCGCAACCCCCGAAGAATGTATCACCACGTTCAATACTTGTGAGGTTTTCGAGCTTCAAAATGAAAGAGTCTGTACTGCGCAAGGCTTGGCAACAAAAGGGACTCTTTTGGCGTGAAAAGCGAATAAATCTCGACCACGACTACCCACCAGTCATTCTCAGAAAACGACGAGAGTATACGGAGGTTCGTAGGGCTCTGAAGGAGAACGGGGTCTCGTTCCAGACCCTTTTTCCGGCGAGATTGCGAGTGAGATATGAAGAAGGGCCCAGAACCTACGACAACATAGAGGAGGCTACGGAGGACATGGTCAAAAGAGGTTACAAAGTGAAAGTCATCAGTTCACCTGATTCCCTGAAGGAACAGATCGAGCGGCTGACCTGGACTAGGACAGGAGGGAGAAGAGAGAAAGGCGCCTCCAGCTCTTCAAGAGAAGTCAACTACAAAGAGAGGCTCCGGGCATTTAGGAGAACATCACCACCAGCTCCTTGAGAACTGAAGGATACCATGTTTTTCCTCTTGAGGTACACTTCTCAGATAGAAATTTCTACATAGGCTAAGTTAAAGATGATAGTTTCACAAAAAGGTTCGTCAGGGTCCATCCGGAACTGTGCTGCTGCCACCTGAAGGGCCCTCACCAATAGATTTGGGAGGACATTCCCTTCCGGGCTTGAGAACTGAAGGATACCATGTTTTTCCTCTTGAGGTACACTTCTCAGATAGAAATTTCTACATAGGCTAAGTTAAAGATGATAGTTTCACAAAAAGGTTCGTCAGGGTCCATCCGGAACTGTGCTGCTGCCACCTGAAGGGCCCTCACCAATAGATTTGGGAGGACATTCCCTTCCGGGCTGTCACCAAGAAGCTCAACAGGGTCTAGGTTATGGACCCCTGTTTGGAAGCCGAGCTTGTTTTGTTTTGTTTTTTGTTTTTTTGTTTTTTCATTGTGCAGTGAGTATGTATGTTCTTGCTTTATCTGTTCATGTTCTTTTACTTCTAGTGGGCTTGAGGGGGCTCTCCAATGTGATTGGTGAAATGGAAGACATCACTTAAATGGAAAGAAAACAACTGAAGGTGGTTTCATTCAATATAAATGGGATGCATAATCCGATAAAAAGATGGAAGATTTTATCTAAATTAAAGAAAGAAAAGGTCCAAATAGCTTTTCTGCAGGAAACCCACCTAGACGATTCCGAACATGCCAAGTTGAATAAGATGGGATATAAATATGTGTATTTTTCTTCCCATGCTTCGGGGAGGCGAAGAGGGGTGGCAACTTTAATATCAAGTACCCTGCACTATGAACATATTGCAGAACATAAAGACAAGGAAGGCAGATTTGTTTTGACTACAGGGAAAATTGATGGCGTCCTGATAACTCTTATTAATGTTTATGCTCCACCTGGTAGCGACTGGACCTTCTATAGACACATATTTGAAATGACAGTAACAAAAAGTCAAGGGGTATTGATATATGCCGGGGACTTTAATGTTAGATTAAACCCGAATTTGGATTCGTCTGATGGAAAATCTAATACACAAACTATCAGTAAAAGAATCAGAAACATGTTAGAAGAAACTGGATTGGTGGATGTATGGAGAGTTAAAAATCCATGTCGTCGGGATTACACGCATTACTCCCCTCCATACAAAGTATACTCACGCATAGATTATTTTTTCATGCTCAAAGATGATATTCATAGGATAGAAAAATGTGAAATCGGCCAGAGCCCTAACTCGGACCACAGTCCAATTTATATGTCTTTTTTTCTGACTAAGAAAAACAGATTCACTCTCTGGAGGTTTAACACAAACTTGCTGAAAAATAAAATTATTAAAAATAATTTGAAAGATGAAATTAAAAGATACTTGGATGAAAACGACAATGAAGAGGTGGGGCCAATTATACTCTGGGACGCGTTAAAGTCGGTGATCAGGGGTAAAATAATAGCGATCTCCTCAAACGAAAAGAAAATGAGATTACAAAAACAATACAAACTGGAGGAGGAGTTAAGGAAACTCCAACAGGAGCATTCTAAAACCTTCCGGGAGGTAACAAATATTAAAATCAAGGAAGTGAAAAGAGAATTGGATGAGTTAAACACACTAGAGATACAAAAGAAACTTCTCCTTACAAGACAAAAATATTATGAAGGGGGGGAGAAATCGCTCAAGCTCTTAGCATTTAAATAACGAAAACAACAGTCAGATAGAACTATTTATAAAATACGAAACACAAATACAAATGGTGTTGAGACAGGACTGGGAAATATTCATAAATGTTTTAAAAACTTTTATCAGACCTTATATTCCCAACCCAAATTAAACAACGATCATCAGATAGACATCTTTCTTTCCCACCTGACTCTCCCTACAGTCACGAGTGAACAAAATAAAAAATTAATATCGGAGATAACCGACGAAGAACTACGAGCAGTTATTGGAAAGTTAAAAGGAGGAAAATCCCCAGGAATGGATGGTTTTACCTCCGAGTGGTATAAAGAAATGCAAGATCAGTTAATCCCTACTTTATTGAGAGCGTTTAACTGCGTTTTGAAAGAGAAAATAATCCCTCCTTCATGGAGAGACGCAATAATATCAGTAATTCCTAAGGAGGGGAAGGATAAATTGGATTGTGGTAACTACCGTCCAGTGAGTGTGTTAAATATTGATTATAAATTATTTACTGCCATATTTTCACAGAGGCTTGAAAAGATTTTACCCGACATAATACATAAGGACCAGACGGGTTTTATCAAACACAGAATGACTCAGGACAACACCAGAAAAACATTTCACATCTTGAATCACGTAGAACAAAACAAAATAGAAACTGCAATGCTGAGTTTGGACGCAGAAAAGGCATTTGACTCGGTCAGATGGTCATTTCTGTATAAAGTGTTGCATAAATTTGGATTCCACCAGTCCTTAATTGATGTATTGGCGGCATTGTACGAGAAACCATCAGCTAAGATAAAAATTAACGGAGATCTATCGGAATCATTTATTTTGGAAAGAGGTACGAGGCAGGGGTTTTGTATTTCACCTCTCCTCTTCGCCCTTTTTATAGAGCCTTTGAGCCAATGGATAAGGCAGAGGCCTGACATAACAGGAGTTGCGATGGCCTCTGGTGAACAAAAGCTATCCCTGTTCGCTGATGATTTAATACTAACTATAACAAATCCAACTAAAACTATACCCATATTAATGGAGATGATTGCGGAATATGGTTCATTGTCGGGTTACAAGATTAATATCAACAAGACTCAGGTTTTAACACTGAATTATGTCCCTCCAAACAAAATTAAGAGTTTGTATAGATGGAATTGGGAGGCGGATTCCATAAAACATTTGGGGGGTTTTCTAACAAAAGAATTTTCCAGGACTTTCGATGCCAACTATGGCCCCCTACCATCAAGACTAAAAATAGACATACAGAGATGGAATGTGATCCCTTTTTTCAATTTACACTCCAGAGTTGAGTCAGTCCACGCTTGTTATATCTATTTCAGTGCTTACCTATCTTGATTCCAGAGAAACAATTTACAGAGTGGGACAGATTAATATCACAATATATCTGGCAAGGGAAAAAGGCCAGAATAAGGTACAGAACACTGCAGTTGAAGAAAGAGAAAGGGGGGTTGGGTCTTCCCAACCTACAGGAATATTATCTTGCAGCTCAACTGAAACCATTAATCTATCTATGCTGTCCACAATACAATGCAGGATGGAAAGACATAGAGAGTTCCTCAGTGGAAGGTGTACCTCTCTTATCGATGTTGATGGACAAAGAACTACAAGATGATTTGATGATACCGCATGACTCGATGTTATACACAATGCTAAACTCTTGGAGAAGAATAGTGAAAATTTGCCATTTAGGTAACCAGATCAAAATGTTCAAGTGGTGCGCTTTTGACTCGGCTTTTAAACCAAACAAGAATGACGGGAGATTCAAGGGATGGATCTCAAAAGGATTAACCACCTATTACATTTATCAAGAGGGGGGTGTTTCAGAGTTTTGAAGAACTTCAAAGGTCAAATGGGTTGGAGAAGGATGACTTCTTCAGATATCTGCAGGTTAGGTCTTACTATAATCATAATCTACAAGAAACTTGGGAAACAGCTGGACCAGGATTCTTAGAAGTGCTTTTGTCATTGTTGAAATCAGGTTCCTTTACTAAAGTTGTCTCCAAGTTATACAATGGTATTCAGCTGTACAAACAAGTTGACACAGACTACATAAGGAATAAATGGCAAAAAGAAGGAAATTTAATTATTTCAGTTGAAAGCTGGGAAAAGATTCACAAATTTCAATGGACGACCTCAAGCTCCAATTCATGGAGGGAATTCTGTTGGAAGAACATTGTTCGGTTTTTTGTAACCCCTGCCCAGAAAAAACATCACAGCAACAGTGCTACCTGCTGGAGACAATGTAAGACAGACAAGGCAAATCATTACCATATCTTCTGGGGTTGTCCGGTGATCAAACCATTCTGGGATCAACTGTGCATGCACTTAAATAACATTTTTGTTGAGAAAATTCCTTGTAAATGTGAAGTCCTGTACTTAGGAGACATCTCATGGGATAACTGGAATTTGTCAGATAAAAAACTCATGGCAATGCTTCTGGCAGCAAGCAAAAAAACTATCACGAGAAAATGGTTGAGGACTGAAGCACCTACAATTGATGAATGGATTGATATTGTTCAGAATATTTACATTCTAGAGAAATTGTCATTCTGTCTTAAAGGTCAAAGAGACTCCTTTTTCAGGATATGGACAAAATGGACGGAATATATAAAAGCTGTAATTTCTGTAAACTGAATTTGACTGCTCTGTAAAATCATTGTCATGATACACACTGCTAGACTGGTTCATGAGATGATACACATTTTACTGTGTTTTTTTTTTATTAGTTTTTTTTTTCTTTCTTTTTTATGTTAGAGTATTATTAGCAATTATATTTTCATATCCACACTTGATGTGGACTTTATATTGTACGCAAGAGAAATGTCTGTACACTTGCTTCTCCAAATAAACAATAAATTACAAAAAAAAAGAAAGTTCGAGAGTCTGAATCCCCGTCCCAGGCGCAAATCCTCATGGAGGCTTCTGAGGAGGTCAAAGATGGCCAATCCGTTAATCCCAGCTCCATAACCGGGGTCTATGGAAGGAAGCCGCGTGCATGGCGCACTGATCCAGGATAGCTTTCACCTGGCTTGATGAATCCGTGTCTTCTCATCCTGGATGGCTTTTAGTGCGACCCATGAAGCCTGGACACACGTGTTGTGGATTGGTTGAACGCTGAAGGCTTAGTGACTCATCTTGGATGACGCAATCCTACTTTGGTGCAAGGGGGCCCAGACACCAACATCATCAAGAGCCAGTAATGGACTCCACAGTGCAGCACTCGTTCGCTCACCCTCCCTCTCCCATTTTATTCTGTAGAGTCAGATTCTGAAGTCGACATTTCACTTTGATTTTCAGAGTGATGACACCCTGGAAAAACTCTCCATCATTATAAACTCTCCATCATTTATTCTACATTCAGGCTGGAGAGGTGCAGGTTGTCAGAGCTCAGCTGTGATTGGCTGCTCTCAGCTCTGAAGTCCAACCCCTCCCACCTCAAACACCTGGACCTGAGTGACAACCAGCTGCAGGATTCAGGAGTGAAGGTGCTGAGTGGTTTTCTGCAGAGTCCAGACTGTAAACTTGGAGACTCTGAGGTCAGTTCACCCTCTTCACTTTACAACTTCTATCACTCTTGTTATTGTTGTCATGATTTTCACTTCACTGCTGTTGGAAATTCAATTTCCAGTCACTGGTTTGTGTTTGAAATGAGTGAAACTGGGTTTGAAGGTCCAGTATGTAAAATCCTGCCATCTAGTGCCATCAGATTGCAGTGCTTACTTGCTGACGCTCCCTCTTCCCTTCTTGCCAGTGAACTACGGTAGCCTTCCAGCATCATAAAGGATGTGGTTGACAGCAAAGGTGTCTAGTTCTCTGTATAATGATAAAGTTCCATCAACACAAATATTACAACCATCTATTAGCATCACAATCAGTCATAGTCACAGCAGACAGTCCAGTGCTAGCATGATTTTCAGCTAGCGCTAGCATTAGCCACCTGTATGAGCACTTAGATACTGTAGATAGATCCAGCTGGACTCAGCAGAAGGTCAAGGGTCAATGCAGGTTCTATCATCTCAGTCAGTTCAGTATTGATGAGCAAGATGCAGAAAAGATTCCACTGCATTTCAGTCACTTAATAACCATTTGTTCTCAGCATTTGCTTTATTAGAGGATTCCAGCCTCCAACCATCAATATGAAACTGTCTCTCAAACTCATCTTCCCAACCAGCCGCCTACAAACATGGCAGTGCAAGATGGCCACGACCTTTGACCTTCTGTCTGTTTCTAGAAAGAAGCATTCTAATGGCAGGAAAAGCAGAGGACTTTTATTTTCTACGAATCAAAGACTTCAAACTATATTGACGGTTGTATATGAAGCTTTCAGCAATAAATCTGCACTGATTTTACACACTGAACCTTTGAGGCAAAATGAATCAATGAATTCCAACATTGTTAACAGCTGATCAGTGGTCACATGACTAAACAGGTTGATATAAAATATTTTATTGTGGTGATTCATTATTTCAGTATTATTATGATTGGTTTAATGGACATTACAGTGTTATAGACATTCATATTTTTAATTTCATATAGTGATGAAAACTCCACTCACTCCATCATTTATTCTCTATTCAGGTTGGAGTTGTGCAGTTTGTCAGAGCTCAGCTGTGATTGGCTGCTCTCAGCTCTGAAGTCCAACCCCTCCCACCTCAGACTCCTGGACCTGAGTTGGAACCAGCTGCAGGATTCAGGAGTGAAGGTGCTGAGTGGTTTTCTGCAGAGTCCAGACTGTAAACTGGAGGTTCTGAGGTCAGTACTGGTTTGGAACCAGTGGATGATGGTTTCAGCACCAAACACACTTCATCACACATGTTGAATAAACATTGAACTGAAGGTTGATTCATATCAAAATGACATCCAGAAATATGAAAACTTCATTCTGTTCATCAGTGGTCATGTGACCAAACATCATTTCAACACACATTAGTTTTGGACTGAGGATTTAATTTCAAGGTGACATTTTCTGTAGTGTCAGATTCTGAAGTCGACATTTCACTTTGATTTTCAGAGTGATGACACCCTGGAAAAACTCTCCATCATTATAAACTCTCCATCATTTATTCTCTATTCAGGTTGATTGACTGCAGTTTGTCAGAGGTCAGTTGTGATTGGCTGCTCTCAGCTCTGAAGTCCAACCCCTCCCACCTCAGAGAGCTGGACCTGAGGTTGAACAACCTGAAGGCTTCATCAGTGAAGCCACTGATGGATCTTGTCCACAGCAGAGACTATCAACTGCAGACTGTGAGGTCAGTACTGGTTTGGAAGCAGTGGATGATGGTTCCAGCACCAAAGCCAGTTGATCCCACAGCAGAGGTCCAGTGTTCCCAGTCACAGTGTGAGAGGAGGATGGTGTCGTCCAGCTGCTCCTCATTCATCCAACATCTGCTGCCAAACTGCTTCTTCTCTCAGTTCACCCCTCAATTATTGATCAGTTCATCTTCATCAGGCCTCAGTATCAGTCCAACACTCCATGGTCACATGACCTTCATATGTTCCACACTTGACATGTGACTGAGAGTCTGCTTCTTCTCACCAGTCACTCCATCATCTCCATCAACAGTCAACGTCTGTGTGATGATGCGTTCAAGGACTGTGAGTCCTGACTCCTGCTGTCTCTTCTTCTCTCTGCAGGTGGGAGAGGTATTGAGGGAGGATGAGGAGGAGAGTGAAGAGGAGCGCTCCATCTAGTGGTGGCTGACAGAACTGCGTGTCACGATCTTTGACCCCAGTGGAGCCTGGTGGCTGGCGGACTGCTTCTCCCTACAAGCTGCTGTGGTTACTGGGAGAGACGTCCCAGAAGCCACTGGTGGAGCTGAATCCTCAGTGGAAGAAGCAGGACTTGGAGCAGCTGCTCAGTGAAGGCAGCAGCAACACAACCACTGCTTCTGCTCTCATCATCCACGGCTGGAACATCTCAGCATGAAGGTTCCACACATCAACAACACACTGCTCTGCTCTCACTTCAGACTTCTATAACATCTTCATTTTCGAGGTGAAAAATACTTTTCAAGAGACTTTATTTCTGCTGCAGGTGGGAGAGGTATTGAGGGAGGATGAGGAGGAGAGTGAAGAGGAGAGCTCCATCTAGTGGTGGCTGACAGAACTGCGTGTCACGACCTTTGACCCCAGTGGAGCCTGGTGGCTGGCAGACTGCTTCTCCCTACACGTTGCTGTGGTTACTGGGAGAGACGTCCCAGAAGCCACTGGTGGACCTTGCAGTGCCACATATGGACTCTTGGATTGTTCTTGGCCTTCCAGTGAAGCACTGCGTGAGCACTGGAGGTCAACCATGACTGATAGAGGTCAAAGGTCAGAGGTTTGACCAATTACAAAGACCATAATTAATTAGATTATTTTCTTTAATGGAGTCCCAGCACTAATAAATATATATTTGTATGCGTACCCATATAAGTCCATCAATGTTTAATGCACCTTTTTTCTTGAGCAGTATCTTTAAATCTCCACCTGCTTGTGTTTGCATGTTCAGGTAGATTAATGTGTATGTAGATCTATGTTAGTAGCTTCAATGTGCTGTGAAATGTGGCATCTTCACCAACACTTGTATCATTTGACTCAGGTGTCTCAGTGTTTGCAGAGTCATTGCAATAAAGCGCTCAACACCCTGGTGGTTCTGGATTGTTCTCGGGGGTTCTAAGAGCTAAACACCCTGGTGGTTCTGGATTGTTCTAGGGGGTTCTAAGAGCTAAACACCCTGGTGGTTCTGGGTGGTTCTGGATGGTTCTAGGAGCTTCTAGGGTGTTCTAAGAGCTAAACACCCTGGTGGTTCTGGGTGGTTCTAGTACAGACATGGGCAAACCCCGTCCTAATAGAGTTGCCGTATGTGACGTCATTGGCAGTCGCCTCTGTCCGGTGGGCGACTGCCAATGACATCACATACGGCAACTCTATTAGGCCAAACTACATCGGTTGATTAAGGTTATCTTTTTTTTTTCTGTCAATCCCTGGTGTATTTACGGTACTTTGTTTGTATTAATGTTGTATACACAAAATTCTCTCTCTCTCTCTCTCTCTCTCTCTCTCTCTCTCTCTCTCTCTCTCTATGTATTGTTGGATCAGATTTCCTTGTGCCGTGCTGCTGATCCGCGTGTTGGTTGAATGAAGAGTCACAGGAGAAGAATGCCAATTTAAATATGTCTTTAGTAAAGAAATCAATTGAGGGTACAACTATACAGAGCTCTGGGCCCAGTTCAGAACCCTAGCAACACCAAAGTATTGTCAGGGCATGAAGTCTGACTGCTCTCTGTCCCTTGACCCAGTCCTTTTATACAGAAAGAAAACATGCAAACACTCCCAGGTGTTGTCCTCTTCTGACTGGCTGCCTGGTCTCCAGACCCAAGCCTCATTGGATGTTGGGGCAGCCTTTGATCCAAGTCTCTGATTACTGAGTGCAACAGGAAACAAGTCCTTATTTGGCAGGGAGCCAAATGATCCATCATTGGTTCCAGCGTGACCTGTTGAAATAATACAGTGCACAACATGCCTGAGGTCACAGGCTCCTCCCCCCCGTGCCTCCGATGGATCATGAGTTCTCCCCCCTGTAAATGACCGGGTTATAAAGTCTTATGGTGGTTGCAAAGTCAGTTAGCTCTCTGTCCATCCTCTGGTCCCCCATGGTCACCCTCTGCTCCCCCAGGGTGATCCGGTCCCCCAGGGTCACCCTCTGGTCACCCACTGGTCCCCCAGGGTCACCCTCTGGTCTCCAGGGTCACCCTCTGCTCCCCCAGGGTCACCAGTTAGTGAGGGATGTTCTTCCCTTTGTTCCTTCTTGAGCTCTTTGTGTGACTCCTGCAACAATGCCTTTTCTCTATGAGTAGGTCAGCCAAATGATTAAACAGCTTTATATTAATAATCATGTTATTATAAACAAACATCTAAACTAATTATATTATTCAACACTAACATCTAAACTAAATATATGATTCCAACAGTATAGATATACATACAAGGTAAATCAAAATACAGTGACGAATGTATGTATTCAACACACACTATCTATCACCGGCGAAATAGCGTTTTGACCGCCATCTATCCATATATCACGTTCGACCGCGATGTAGAGGTCTGTCCCAATGGAGTTGCCCCCCCCCGTCAACATAACTTCGGTGGCCCGCCGACTCGATGCAGGTCTGTCATGTCACCCCTGTTCTCGTAGCTCAACACCCTGGTGGGGCTTCACAGACACTGACTTGGTTCCATTGACATTACAGCAACACGTTTTCTCCATGATATCCCAGGATACATTGTCTCCTCCTATGAGGTGGCTCACCAAAACACTGCATCCATCTGCTGCTGCTCCGCTACCCCCCACCCCCTCTGTCTAGTAAAGCCTTCTCGTGTGTCACAGTTCCACTCATAGCAAGGCTCCATCAGGGTTAGGTAAAAACAAACCCAGTGTTTGAACAAACTGAGTGGAGCTCAGCAGTGACAAGGTCACCACTGTCCTTTGTCAAGGCCAACGTTGAGCCTCCTACTCCCCCTACAGCCACAAGGATCTAGGACTTCCTCTGGAAACACACCAGGACAAACAGCCCACATCAGAAAAACACATTTCAGTCCATAAAATGTGTGTATTTATTGATCTATTTGTAGTAGTTGATAATAGTTGATACAACTCACTGCTGACAAGGTTTACACAACACAACAAACCGTTGAGTTCAAAACCCAAAGAATAATTGTGTACTTTTCACACACATCCCCGCGCCATGTTCACTGGTCAGTGAACGGGTCACGTGACCCCGTACGTCACCAGCAATCCATGGCTGTGGCTCAGTTCAGGCGCTGCATCCTTGGAAGGCTGCAATTTGAAAGGAAGTTGCGTCACCGCACTGCGCTGAAGGCTCCTCCCAATTCCCAATAGTCAGAACGACGCTCCAAATGCTCCCTACTGTTAGCACCAAGGCTACACCACTACTATCCTTCACCTCCTTCTGTATCCCAGGATGCTTTGCGTGCTGCTGCTGCAAAGCATCCTGGGATCCTGGGAAGTCAGCTGAAATTAGCGCCATTAGCGCAAAGACACCGCGTATAAATTTAAGTATTGAAATTTCACATCAAATCTTCAGTTTTTAACGCAGGGTTTTTACTGATTTGAACATCCAACCAACCAATGGTGAGCTTGATGCTATGAAAACCACACTCTGGGGTTGGCCAGCAGGAGGGAACGGCGGTGACGCAACCAGGAAGTACGCCCAAGGCTAGACCGTCCCGTGAGGTTACCGGGGAGGCGGGGTTTGGGTCGGTCCTTCTGGGCCGGGTCCTTGGGAGGACGCTTCCTTCAGACGGAGGACGCTTCATTCAGACGGAGGACGCATCCTTCGGACGGAGGACGCTTCCTTCAGACAATGGAGGCTTCCTTCCAAGGATGCAGACCCTGGATTGAGACTTAGTCCATGAACTGCTAGTATGTTTTTCTAGATATACAGCGCTTACTGTCTAGGTGGGAACAACTGGCTCTGTGTGTGTGTGTGTGTGTGTGTGTGTGTGTGTGTGTGTGTGTGTGAGACGGGCACTAGTAGACAGAGTGTGCGGTCCTCTGGGACGTGGTCCTGCTGCTCTGGCTGCTGAGGCTCATGTGCTTGTGGAGGCACGGCAGCTTCCTGGCCAGCAGCTTTCTCAAGTGGCTCTGAAACTTCTTGCCCACAAACGTGTAAAACACGGGACTGACGCAACAGTACACGTAGGCCACGTTCTGCGTCACGTACAGCGCATAGTCCGTGGCCTCCGAGGCGGCACACGATGAGCCGCCCCCCCTCGCCCCCCCCGGCTGGGGCCGGAGAGCTCGAGGGCGCGCAGGAAGACTATCACGTTGTAGGACGTCCAGCAGAGGAAAAAGGTGAAAACGGTGACAAAGATGAGCTTGACGGTGCGGCACTTGTTCTTCAGCCGAGTGGACAGGACGCGGACGGTGATGCCGGTGTAGCAGTACATCACCATGAAGAGCGGGAGCAGGAAGAAGAGCAGGAACTGCTGGTAGCACGGTGCTCTCGGGGTACCCGGCCTCCTCGCACATCAGCCCGTCGAATGGACTCTCCCACACCGTCTGCAGGACAAACTCCTTGGCGCTGGCCGCCACGCTGACCAGCCAGACCGTCAGCGTTCCCGCCACGGCGTTCGCCCTCCTCCTGCTCTTGGCGGCCGGGACCGCGTGCACCACGGTCAGGTAGCAGAAGCCAACAGAGTAGGCGCCGCTGACCAGCTTGCACAGCGCCTCGCCGAAGATCCACTCCGAGAGGTGGTAGGTGGCCCAGAAGGGGAGGCTGGAGGTGAAGAGGACATTGGACAGGACCAGGTTCAGGAGGAAGACGTTGGTGGCGGTGTTGAGCTTCTCGTACTTGTAGATGACAAAGAGCACCAAGCCGTTGCCGAGGTAGCTGAGCAGGAAGTTGACGTAGTAGAAGAATGGGATGATCCTGGCGCCAAAGTGGTTGACGCCGGTCCTGGGACACAGCTGGACCGGGTCGCTGACCACGTAACCCGGCTCAGAGGTGTTGGCGGTGTCGTTGAGAAGCTGCTGGAAGAGCAAGTACTCGTCGTCGTACTCCTCGTAGTCCATGACCCGTACCGGACCTGTGGAAGACACATTACAGACGGTAAGTCTCAGTGGATACATATATATATATATGTATATATATATATATGTATATATATATATATATATATATATATATATATATATATATATATGTATATATATCTGCAATTCATATTTTAACGGTTTATATAGACCACTCAGGCTCCATTCAAAATGGGGGTTATTGTAGGAGAGTTGCAGTCAACTGAGATTTGGAGAGAGTTTGGATTACTAGATTTTGGATCGTGTTTATAGTTTGGAGTGTTTGAGACTAGATAGCGTTTAGTTTGGAGATAGTTTTGAGAGCTTAGGGAGAGAGTGAGGAGAGGAGAGGTGATAGGATGGAGCCCCCTGTCCTGTACATCAATGTCCATGTTACACAAGCATCTATGCCAGGGGTGCCCATTACGTCCATCACGATCTACTGGTCAATTGCGAAGGGAGTTTGGGTCGATCGCATGGAGAGAGAGAGTGAGTGTGAGAGAGAGAGAGAGAGAGAGAGAGAGAGAGAGAGAGAGATCCGCGTCAATTACAGCAGGTAGAATCGTTCAGGCAGGATTAGAAAACACGGTGGATCTGGTTGATTTTGGTCATAATGTACGATGTGCTGGATTTTGTTCTTATATGTGCTGTGCTTTACATTCATTCATTCATTCATTCATTTTCCATACCCGCTGAGTCCCGAACTCAGGGTCACGGGAGTCTGCTGGAGCCTCTCCCAGCTGTCTTGGGGCGAAGGCAGGGGACACCCTGGACAAGGGTGTCCAGGGTAAATGTGACGTATCGGCTTCGGCACTATTCAGATCAAATAAAGACCAGACAGGGACAGGAAAAAGAGTTTCGCTGTTGTTTTACATGCAAAACTACCGGGGTTGTCGCGTGAGCTTGCAATCCTGGCGTAAACTGATGGAGACGCCTCGCTCGGAAAATGCGCTTCAAAATGCGCACGCACTGCAGACGCGCCGAAGATGCTGGGAGATGCTGCTGGCAAAACGTCTGCATCACACACACACACACACACACACACACACACACACACACACACACACACACACACACACCAATTATCCCTAACCTATGCGCTGGAAAACACAAAACTATACAGCAAAACATCTTAACGTAAACACACTTTTATTGATAAAATCAAACATAGGCAGATATAACCTAAAAAAATTTTAAACCATGAGTTTTCTGTGCAATGATGAGCATAAATGCACATGGGAACATGTTGACCCATTTAATCCTCTTTCTTTCTTTATCATTGGACTACAAATATATTTCTGAATGAATATGTTTTCCTGTTTTATCGGAAGTGGATCTTTTTGACTTGCTCATTTTAAAAGTAGCTTGCATGTTGAAAAAGTGTGAGCACCCCTGATCTATGCCCTTTTCCAAGTCCCACAATCACTTTCACTGTCATCTGCCTGATTACACCCATGCCATTTTCAGAAAAAAATTGCACAAACAGAATACATTCAAAAAATGTATCATACACATAGTTATCAAGTCAAGTTATTTATTTATTGTCATTGTTGAACAAAGTTAACAACAAAATTTGTTTGGAGCATCCCCATAACCACTGCCATCAGTACCCATAAAAATAATCATAAATAAGTGAGAAAAAAAAACAAAAAAATATATATATATAATTTATGTACAGAAATGATTTGGTCATTCATTTTTTGCAATTCATAGTCATTCCCAACAGACATAACAGACACAAAAATTCAATGCATCACACGTGGTTCAGACACAGCTTGCCTGTGATTGTACATTTGGCCAGTAGGTGGTTTCGTGTGCACATGAAGCTTCGAACCAGTTGGCTCAAGTGGTTCAATGCCTCATGAGGCTTCACCTCACCATCACTACAGTCACTGCATCCTGAATCAGTCACACTCAAAGTCGCACACCACCTCTGCTTTGTTCTGGACTGTGGAATGGGCAATATTAATTTAATCTAATTACATTCTGTTTTATTACTTTATGTCTATTTTAATGCTCTTTATTGGTGCTGAATGGAAGTGTGGTTGTTGTTTTATGAGCTAATGGATAGACAAGTGGCCTATAACATAAGACGCTTAAATGAAGTGAATAGGATATGTCCACAATGTCAAGAAAGGAAGCAGGGTGTCTTTAAAATCGATAACATTTGAATAAGTATTAAAAGTTGAGTTGATGTTATACTTGTATTGACATTATGAGTAATTTATACAACTTTTCCCAGGAACTTTTCCCAATGATGAGGTTGAGGGCCCATCATCTGCAATTCAGCATTCTGCAGGTAGTCAACACCAAAACAAGCGTATTCAGCTGTCATCATCCTGTTTGTAAACAATACATATAAACTGTGTACTTGTAATATAAGTCAAACTTTGGTAACTTGAATATAATTCTCACAAAGGGATTTTTCATGTGTATGCACTTTGTACCTGTTATGAATTTTAAAAAAAAAAAACATTCATAACTAAACTCAGTTGTTGGTTTCCATCTCTATAAGTTAACAAAGATACATAGATACCTATGAAACACTTGTTTATCTTGCTGAAACTAATACTAGGTTACTAGTACTAGATACACCAGTATACTCTCCTGGAGCACAGATCAACCCACTCAAACAAACAAAAAGCATTTTACTCAGTCAGATAAGATTACTAAATGCTGGATGATACACTGTTTTGTGCATTATTTGGGTAAATAAAATAGTTCTATTATTCATACCTCCGCCTACCATTTATTATTACCTAAGGCATAGGGCATTTAAAAAAACAAAACAAATGTCATTCCGGTGTGCCACCCTTCCACAGTCTGTGCCCCGAGCTTGCCCCCCCAAGAAAAATATTCTAGGACCGCCCCTGTTTCCAACACTGTGGATGCTCGGTTGTTTATTGCAGCAGACAGATAAACAATTAAACGGCTAAAGCCATCTATTCCACCGTGAATGACAAATCTCCAGCTTTTGGTAAAAAAGGGAGAGAAGATGGAAAGAGAAATCTAAAATATATAAGGCATCAGATAGCTAATTGAAAAAGGTTCATGCACAGCTTATTTGACACAAAAAAGGTATGGTACAAAGATGAAAAGATTTGGAGTGGGTAGAAAATCTCAATGTTTCATTTGTTCAAGTATTTAAAAACAGTTTTGAAAAATATCGTATTAATTTGTGGTTTCCATCTATGTGCCACATTGCATTTGGTGCAGGAACAGAATACTGCCTCCGTCTTAGTGTGCGATTGGCCAAGGCTCGCACTTCAGTCCCAATTGGGTCCACTCTTCTTAAGGAATCACGTACTCTTTGAACTACAACAACAGCAAAAAAAAAAAAGAAAGACAAACTACATAAAATATTAAAGGCACAAATCCGTGTTAACACAGATAATGCTGACAAAAGGTATGATTTCATTTATTAAATACCCCCCCTTTCTTTTTTAAATATACCGCCATTCTTTTTTTAATCATCCATGTAAGCACTTTTAGCTACATTTTGTACGGAAAGCGTTATACAAATAAAGCTAATTATATTTGTTTGTTTCGGTTAAACTGATGCACAATACAGATTACTGAATACATTCATGTGGGGATCAACTTCATATCAAACTTACTTTGCACTCGTAATCCCCTGGCATGAAGGAATGCTCTCATCATTCTGTACCCTGTGTTTGGGTGACTGAGTTGGATTTCTGCAATGACGGCATCCAGCTCTTCATCACAAAGCGCTGAATACATGTCTGACATTCTAAACAAACAAAGAATAATTCCTGAAATTTTACTTGGCAAGAGCCAAAACATATATGATTAAAAGCGTCCATTTTCACTGCAACCATTTTGACGTGTATTTGTTGTATCATTAGTGTTATTAGGTACAAGTGTTGCTGCGTTCATTGCAAGGTTAACGTCATTTGCGTCAATAGATATGGAAAACAACTACACTTAAGTTTAAAAGAAATGTGCACGTTTTGTAAATGGCAATTTCTTAATATTATTATTATTATTATTATTATTATTATTATTATTATTATTATTATTATTATTATTATTATTATCAGTGTTCTGTTAAGGTGAAACAACAAAGAAGCCTTTAAGTCTAAATTGTTTAATAAATAGGTTAAGAGCAGTTGGTGTAAGTATGAAAGTCATTTCATTTATTTGTTGCGTTAAGAGAAGCATTTATAGAGCGTCGTTGCCACCTACTGGCATCTTTCGGTAGTATTTCTGTTGTAATTTTGAAGCGAACTTTATACCGGAAGTAAGACAC
Organism: Nelusetta ayraudi; assembly: GCF_046127955.1. NCBI lineage: Eukaryota > Metazoa > Chordata > Actinopteri > Tetraodontiformes > Monacanthidae > Nelusetta > Nelusetta ayraudi. Next base: position 1,170,525 of record NW_027466074.1, read on the forward strand.
GGGAAACACACTGCCAGCGTTTTCTGATACGCACCCGTTCCTGTAAACCAGTGTTTGTGTGCCGCGAGATATTGTCAGGTGTGCCGTGGGAAATTATCCCATTTGTGTGCCTGTGCAGTCTAGCGCCTGGCAGAGTAATCATGTAGTACTCTTCCATACCAGTAGGTGGCAGCAGCAGGTAGCTAATTGCCTTGCGCTTGGAGACAAGCGAATTAGTGACGCATGGATGCAGTGACAGGTGTGTGGATTGTGGATAGCGGGACGACGGTTGAAAGTGATGGATAAGTTTTTGAAGAGGAAAAATGCTGACTCTGAACTGGACCCTGGACAAAATCCGGACCCAGATGAAGGCCCTAGTATGAGTGGAGGCAAAGACGGTGACGTCGAGCAAAGTTTATGGCGTGAGTCAATACAATGAAAGCTATCTTTCATTTGGATTTACTTTTACCGGAGATGCAACGGCACCGACTCCGTTGTGCTTGGTATGTGGTGAAAAGCTCTCCAACAGTGCTATGGTCCCAAAGTAAGCTTAAACGCCATCTCCAAACGAACGTCCAAGTCTGTCGACGGGGGGGGGGGGGTCACCGAAATATACGGGACACAAAGTGAAGTGCGTCCTGTATCAGTTCATTACGGGACAGGTTTTTTAGTTGCCAAGTACGGGACAATCGCGTATTTTACGGGAGTAGACCACAGGTAGAAATCAAATGAGGTTTTGTCATTTTCCCTTAAAAACGGGACAAATTGTGTCCCGGGAGAGATTTTATTTTTCCCGGGACAGGTGGTGAAAAAAGAGAACAATTCTGGGAAAAACGGGACGGGTGGCAACACTACGCTGAACTTGTGGCTAAATCAAAAAAGTCCCACACTGTGGCAGAGCAATTAATACTTCCCGCCTGCAAAGCCATTGTAAATGAGACGCTCGGACCCGAAGCGGCTAAAGAAATAGCCAAAGTCCCTCTCTTAGATAACACAATCTCCAGACGTATTAATGAGATGTCTGCAGACATCGAAAGTGTGGTTTTGGACAAGATCCCTATCAGTAAGAAATTTGCCTTGCAACTTGATGAGTCTACTGATATAAGTGTTGTTGCAGATTCTGAAGTCGACATTTCACTTTGATTTTCAGAGTGATGACACCCTGGAAAAACTCTCCATCATTATAAACTCTCCATCATTTATGCTCTATTCAGGTTGGAGTATTGCAGGTTGTCAAAGCTCAGCTGTGATTGGCTGCTCTCAGCTCCGAAGTCCAACCCCTCCCACCTCAGACACCTGGACCTGGCTGAGAACTATCTTCAGGATTCATCAGTTAAGGAGCTGAGTGGTTTTCTGCAGAGTCCAGACTGTAAACTGGAGACTCTGAGGTCAGTTCACCCTCTTCACTCTACAACTTCTATCACTCTTGTTATTGTTGTCATGATTTTCACTTGACTGCTGTTGGAAATTCAATTTGCAGACACTGGTTTGTGTTTGAAATGAGTGAAACTGGGTTTGAAGCAGGGGTGCCCATTAGGTCGAGGGGGGGGGGGGGGGGGGGGGTAGAGAGACGAACCGCTCTCAGTCATTAGAAAACACGGTGGTTGTGGTTGATCTTGGTCATAATGTACGATGTGCTGGAGTTTGTTTCTATAGGTGCTGTGTTTTACAGTCAAAGGTAAATGTGATGAATCGGCTTCTGCACTGCTCAGATCAAATAAAGGAGATATAAAGCAGGTTTCATTTTAAATCTGCAACTATAATGAACAAAATCAAGGTATACTTCAGATACCTGCATTCTGTTTGAGAGCAGACAGGGACAGCAAAAAGAGTTTGGCTGTTGTTTTCTTTAACTACACGCCAAACTACCGGGGTTGTTGCGTGAGCCTGCAATCCTGGCGTAAACTGACGGAGATGCCTCGCTCGCAAAATACGCTTCAAAGTCACGCACAGCAGAAGCACTGGACATCCTGGGAGATGCTGCTAGCAAAACATCTGCGTTCCACACACACACACACACACACACACACACACATACACACACACACACACACACACACACACCGATTGTATAGTAGGTAGATCTTTTTGACTTGCTCATTTTAAAAGTAGCTTGCATGTTGAAAAAGTGTGAGCACCCCTGGTTTAAAGGTGCAGTGTGTAAAATCCTGCCATCTGGTGGTCAGATTTCAGATTCATTCACTCACCCTCTCTCCTTTGATGAGTGTCAGATTCTAAAGTCGACTTTTGACTTTGATTCTCAGAGTGAAGACACCCTGGAAAAACTCTCCATCATTTCTTCTCTATTCAGGTTGTGGAGGTGCAGGTTGTCAAAGCTCAGCTGTGATTGGCTGCTCTCAGCTCTGAAGTCCAACCCCTCCCAACTCAGACACCTGGAGCTGAGTTGGAACTGCCTTCTGGATTCAACAGTGAAGGAGCTGAGTGGTTTTCTGCAGAGTCCAGACTGTAAACTGGAGACTCTGAGGTCAGTTCACCCTCTTCACTCTACAACTTCTATCACTCTTGTTATTGTTGTCATGATTTTCACTTGACTGCTGTTGGAAATTCAATTTGCAGTCACTGGTTTGTGTTTGAAATGAATGAAACTGGGTTTAAAGGTACAGTGTGTAAAATCCTCCCATCTAGTGGTCAGCTTTCAGATTGCAGATCCTGAAGTGGACATTTCACTTTCATTTTCAGAGTGATGACACCCAGGAAAAACTCTCTATCATTATAAACTCTCCATCATTTATTCTCTGTTCAGGTTGTGGGGCTGCAATTTGTCCCAGCTAAGCTGTGATTGGCTGCTCTCAGCTCTGAAGTCCAACCCCTCCCACCTCAGACACCTGGACCTGAATATGAACCCCCTGAAGGAGTCATCAGTGAAGGAGCCACTGATGGATCTTGTCTACAGCAGAGACTATCAACTGAAAAGTGTGAGGTTAGTACTGGTTAGGAACCAGTGGATGATGGTTCCAGCACCAAAGCCAGTTGATCCCACAGCAGAGGTCCTGTGTTCCCAGTCACAGTGTGAGAGGAGGATGGTGACGTCCAGCTGCTCCTCATTCATCCAACATCTGCTGCCAAACTGCTTCTTCTCTCAGTTCACCACTCAATTATTGATCAGTTCATCTTCATCAGGCCTCAGTATCAGTCCAACACTCCATGGTCACATGACCTTCACATGTTCCACACTAGACATGTGACTGAGAGTCTGCTTCTTCTCACCAGTCACTCCACCATCTCCATCAACAGTCAGCGTCTCTGTGATGATGCGTTCAAGGACCCTGAGTCCTGACTCCTGCTGTCTCTTCTTCTCTCTACAGGTGGAGGTGAGGGAGGATGAGGAGGAGAGTGAAGAGGAGCGCTCCATCTAGTGGTGGCTGACAGAACTACAACAAGTGGAGCCAAACAGCAAGCTGTGTGTCATGACTAGTGATGGTGAGGTGAAACCTCATGGGGCATTGAACCGCTTGAGCCAAATGGTTCGAGAAACGGTTCATTTCTCGAAGCTTCATGTGCACACGAAACCACCTACTGGCCAAATGTACAATCACAGGCAAGCTGTGTCTGAACCACGTGTGATGCATTGAACAATACATTGAACTTTTGTGTTTGTTATGTCTGTTGGGAATGACTATGAATTGCAAAAAATGAATGACCAAATAGACTTGTCCAGGGTGTCCCCTGCCTTCGCCCTATGACAGCTGGGATAGGCTCCAGCAGACCCCCGTGACCCTGACCTCGGGACTAAGCGGGTATGGAAAATGAATGAATGACCAAATAATTTCTGTACATAAATTATATATATATTTTTGGTTTTTTTCTCACTTATTTATGATTATTTTTATGGGTACTGATGCCAGTGGTTATGGGGATGCTCCAAACAAATTTTGTTGTTAACTTTGTTCAACAATGACAATAAATAAATAACTTGACTTGATAACTATGTGTATGATACATTTTTTGAATGTATTCTGTTTGTGCAATTTTTTTCTGAAAATGGCATGGGTGTAATCAGGCAGATGACAGTGAAAGTGATTGTGGGACTTGGAAAAGGGCATAGATCAGGGGTGCTCACACTTTTTCAACATGCAAGCTACTTTTAAAATGAGCAAGTCAAAAAGATCCACCTACTATAAAACAGGAAAAGTCATTCAGAAATATATTTGTAGTCCAATGATAAAGAAAGAAAGGATTAAATGGGTCAACATGTTCCCATGTGCATTTATGCTCATCATTGCACAGAAAACTCATGGTTTAAAATTTTTTTAGGTTATATCTGCCTATGTTTGATTTTATCAATAAAAGTGTGTTTACGTTAAGATGTTTTGCTGTATAGTTTTGTGTTTTCCAGCGCATGGGTTAGGGATAATTGGTGTGTGTGTGTGTGTGTGTGTGTGTGTGTGTGTGTGTGTGTGTGATGCAGACGTTTTGCCAGCAGCGTCTGCAGTGCGTGCGCACTTTGAAGCGCATTTTCCGAGCGAGGCGTCTCCATCAGTTTACGCCAGGATTGCAAGCTCACGCGACAACCCCGGTAGTTTTGCGTGTAAAACAACAGCGAAACTCTTTTTCCTGTCCCTGTCTGGTCTTTATTTGATCTGAATAGTGCCGAAGCCGATACGTCACATTTACGTTTCACTGTAAAGCACAGCACATATAAGAACAAAATCCAGCACATCGTACATTATGACCAAAATCAACCAGATCCACCGTGTTTTCTAATCCTGCCTGAACGATTCTACCTGTCGTAATTGACGCGGATCTCTCTCTCTCTCTCTCTCTCTCACACACACTCACTCCCTCTCTCCCTCTCTCCCTCTCTCTCATGCGATCGACCCAAACTCCCTTCGCAATTGACCAGTAGATCGCGATGGACGTAATGGGCACCCCTGGCATAGATGCTTGTGTAACATGGACGTTGATGTACAAGACAGGTGGCTCCATCCTATCACCTCTCCTCTCCTCACTCTCTCCCTAAGCTCTCAAAACTATCTCCAAACTAAACGCTATCTAGTCTCAAACACTCCAAACTATAAACACGATCCAAAATCTAGTAATCCAAACTCTCTCCAAATCTCAGTTGACTGCAACTCTCCTACAATAACCCCCATTTTGAATGGAGCCTGAGGGGTCTATATAAACCGTTAAAATATGAATTGCAGATACATATATATATATATATATATATATATATATATATACATATATATATATATGTATATACATATATATATATACACACACACACACACACATATATATATATATGGGTCCACTTTTCTGCTGCAGCTGGCCATTTTCATTTTACACCGTCCAAATTTATAGCTCAGGGCGCTGGGACGAATTGCAAATTGTGTGCAGATACAGGCTTACACTTCAAATAATTATGAGAAAAATCCAACGTCAAGAGAGCACTTCCATTAGGAAATAGTCAACATGAAATTTCGTCTTCTACTGACACCTGCTGGTCAAATTGAATAGTTGCAAATATTGTGAAGAAGTTGTCATCTAATTCTAATCCTAAACAATATGGCCATTCGAAGTCAAGTATTAAGACAATTAATCAGGTTTGTACTGCTTGATTGAACACATTCATCCCGTTCCAGTGCACTAAAACCCACTCCCTTCAGGACCGTGTCAGCGAAGCCAAAACTTCCTTGAGTGACGCTTTTTCCCAGCATGCAATGCGAGCTAGCGATTCACAATACTATTTCATCACAAACATGGATGTAAAAAATAAAAAGGGACGAAAAATGAAACTTCAGGAACACAAAACCAATACATTGCAATACAAGCAGAACTGGGCCGAAGTTTTATATTATGTACACCATAATACAGCCTTCTGGTGGACAAGCCATACTATTTAATCCGTGTCCTCCGATGGCACTTCCGTGGGAGGAAGCTCATCGTAGAGGTCACGTGCTGGTTGCACGTCACTCCACCAATCACTTCGGGGAAGGTCTTAGCCAATCGGTTGAGTGAGTGAGTTTCACTGAACCCAATTCAGACTACTCACCCTACACTTTTTTTGTTTTGTATGAGCATTTATAAAAAACAACAACATAATAATAATAATATGGATTTTGACCATGTATGTTTTGGAGTTCATTGAAAGAGGTTAATAAAAAAATATATATATATGCATATATATGTATATATATATATATATATATATATATATATATATATATATATGTGCGTGTGTGTGTGTGTGTGTGTGTGTAACTTTAACTAACTTATCTATTTCTATATTTCTATCCATCTATCAAACTTACTATCTAGGGATCTTGATATTGTGTTGGCAGATGCATTATCACGTGTACATGTGGACTAGCTGCGAAATTCTTATTTCGGGGGAACTGAGGGTTTTCTTGTTTAGTTTTGTTTGTCGGTATGTTAATAGGGTTTGGTTCTTAAGGGAGGGGGTGTTATGACCCACGGGTGGGTCTAGGTGCCTCTATGTTTGTGTCTGTGTGTGTGTGTGTGAGAGTGGATGACGCCTTGCAGGTGCGGTCCTGGATGTCGGCTGCTGATTGGACGCGCCACGGCTGAGAAGGAGGAGCAGTCGAGCCAGCCTGACGGTCATCCCTCCTCCGCTCCCAACTCTGCAGTTAGTCACTTCTGAAATGGTGTTAGAGCACGCAGCCGTAGGGGTGGGCTGCCATTTTCTTTGTCCCCTCTTTTCTCCTGTTTATTAAGTATGTAGGGAGGTTAGCCTTTCTGTATTTGGCTTCTCTTTCTTTCTTTAGTTAGTTCTAAAGGCGAGGTAGTTGGAGTTTGGTTTATTATATTGGCCTGGGCCCACCCTGAAGCCTTTGCTGCCCACCGGTTAAGTTGTTTTGTTTATTTCATTTACTGATCAATAAATGTTTTTGTTGAAAACCGCCAACTGCCGTGAGAAATTAATGAGCCTTGGGAGTGGGGGAAGGTGTCCCACACGTTGCATCTCGGTCCCCCGAGACGGGACGTAACACAGAGTTTTCACCGTGACAGCAGGTTGAGCTCCTACCGTTTTACAAGTGACGTCGTCACGTTAGCCTGTTCCATCCTTGCTAAATTCTTTAAAGAACTACCGTTAGTAAACTTTTAAATTATAATACACTCTACACTAATTGTAATTTCCTGCCCGTGGTTCTATATTGCAACAGTTGACGGCTCATATCAGCAGATAAGCAGCAACAATCTGGGCATTGCGGGTGATTCATAAATATGTCATTTCTTATTAATTAGCCCATAAGTGTTGTACACCAGTGTGACACCAAATGCTTGTTGCTGACAGCAGTGAAGAAATGACACTCTAGTGGTTCTGCACATTAGTATAAATAGAGTGATTCTCTATCATTACATGACAGGACGGCGGCACTCTGACAGATTCCATGAACCTGGAGACTGATGATCCAGACTTTGGTCCAGATGACACAACAGGCCACAGTGGAAACGGGTCAGAGCATGGACTGGCTGCTGAAAGGATCCAGGTAGGTGGCGCTGTCATCCCAAGGTGTGTGGTGTGGAGGATTAGGGCCAAAGTTCCAGATGCTCACAGATGTGACTGTGGATTCAGGAGGAGTGTTTGAAGGCTGGACTCCCAACAGTGATTGGCTGCTGAGGACCTCTCAATTACAATCAGGTTTTTTAGTGGCTGTGAGATTGAAAGTGAGATTGCATTGTCCAGGTAGGAGGACAGCAGTCAGCCATGTTTCACCTCCAGTCAACACGCAGTGGTTCACATGAAGGTCCAAGAGGCCTACAGACCTACACTGAGTCTGGACGTGGCAGTACAGTTGGATCATTGTCTTTGTTGTGTTGTTTGGTCATTGTGATCCAATGTAATGTGAGAGAAGGACGAGTGCAGTTATATTGGAGTGAGTTATTTAGAGTGTAATAGAAGTTATCATGCAGAGTCTGTTTTTATGAAATGTTCTATCACCTGGCAACCATCCATCCATCCATCCATCCATCCATCCATCTTCTACTGCCGTATCCGGAGTCAGGTCTCGGGGGCAGCAGCCTCAGCAGAGACCCTCAGACTTCCCTGGACCCAGTCACCTCCTCCAGCTCCTCCAGTGGGACCCCAAGGCTTCCCAGTCCAGCCCAGAGACCTGGTCCCTCCAGCAGGGTCTCCTCCTGGTGGGACATGCCTGGAACACCTCCCCAGGGAGGCGTCCCAAACAAGACCCCGAGATGCTGGAACTCCTCCCCCTGAGGCAGGGCCTCCCCACCGACCCAGAGAGGGCAAACCACCTCATATCTTGCATTGATTTATCTGTTGGTGATTAATTATAATGTAACATTTATTTTATTTAAATTATATTTGAACTGAATTGGATTTGTTTGTAAAAGTGAGATTTATTTTCATTGATTCATGTGGTTTATGTTGAGACCGAGTGGAGAAGTGGGTATGGCCTACAGAAGGTTTGAGTACACAAGTTATTCAGATATGGAGAATCCCCATGGTAGGACTTCAGGAGATATATAATCAAAGTGTTAAAGCAGCAGAAATGAAACGTCAGTTGAGGTCAAGGTTACACAGGTCAGAGGTTGTGATGGCTTTTATTGTCAGAATATTGAATCATTGAAATATAATGTTTAAGCTAGTAACAAAGTTAGGATGATATAACATAATCACATAAAATAAATGATCTGGTTTCCTTCTGATTCATTGACGTCCTTCTGAAATCTCCACACAAACATCTGGCAAGCATCAAAACCATGAATTATTTTGAGGGAAACTTCTTTTGTCTTACTTATGATTCAATAATGATTTGAGTTCCCATCACAGGTGTTGTGAATCACTTTATCTTTTCCACATGATTTCCTTATTTAAGATCATGAAGCAGAAATAAAGTCTCTTGAAAAGTATTTTTCACCTCCAAAATGAAGATGTTATAGAAGTCTGAAGTGAGAGCAGAGCAGTGTGTTGTTGATGTGTGGAACCTTCATGCTGAGATGTTCCAGCCGTGGATGATGAGAGCAGAAGCAGTGGTTGTGTTGCTGCTGCCTTCACTGAGCAGCTGCTCCAAGTCCTGCTTCTTCCACTGAGGATTCAGCTCCACCAGTGGCTTCTGGGACGTCTCTCCCAGTAACCACAGCAGCTTGTAGGGAGAAGCAGTCCGCCAGCCACCAGGCTGCACTGGGGTCAAAGGTCGTGACACACCCACACAGTGTTGGTGCCTGCAGCTTGCTGTTTGGCTCCACTGGTTGTAGTTCCGTCAGCCACCAGTAGATGAAGCTCTCCTCTTCACTCTCCTCATCCTCACCACCACCTGCAAAGATAAGAAGAGACAGCAGGAGTCAGGACTCACGGTCCTTGAACGCATCATCACAGAGACGTTGACTGTTGATGAAGATGATGGAGTGACTGGTGAGAAGAAGCAGACTCTCAGTCACATGTCAAGTGTGGAACATCAGAAGGTCATGTGACCATGGAGTGTTGGACTGATACTGAGGCCTGATGAAGATGAACTGATCAATAATTGAGTGGTGAACTGAGAGAAGAAGCAGTTTGGCAGCAGATGTTGGATGAATGAGGAGCAGCTGGACGTCACCATCCTCCTCTCACACTGTGACTGGGAACACTGGACCTCTGCTGTGGGATCAACTGGCTTTGGTGCTGGAACCATCATCCAATGGTTCCAAACCAGTACTAACCTCACACTCTCCAGTTGATGGTCACTGCTGTAGACAAGATCCATTAGTGGCTTCACTCCTGAATCCTGCAGCTGGTTCCCATCCAGATCCAGCTCTCTGAGGTGGGAGGGGTTGGACTTCAGAGCTGAGAGCAGCCAATCACAGCTGAGCTCTGACAAACTGCAGTCAATCAACCTGAATAGAGAATAAATGATGGAGAGTTTATAATGATGGAGCGTTTTTCCAGGGTGTCATCACTCTGAAAATGAAAGTGAAACGTCGACTTCAGAATCTGACACTACAGAAAATGTCACCTTGAAATTAAATCCTCAGTCCAAAACTAATGTGTGTTGAAATGATGTTTGGTCACATGACCACTGATGACCTGTTTTTCCTTTTCCTTTTTCTTTTTTTTTCCTTTGTTTTTTTACTTCAAACATGAACAGAATGAAGTTTTCATATTCTGGATGTCATTTTGAGATGAATAAACCTTCAGTTCAATGTTTATTCAACATGTGTGATGAACTGTGTTTGATGCTGAAACCATCATCCACTGGTTCCAAACCAGTACTGACATCAGAGTTTACAGTTTACAGTCTGGACTCTGCAGAAAACCACTCAGCTCCTTCACTGCTGAATCCTGCAGCTGGATCCAACTCAGGTGCAGCTCTCTGAGGTGGGAGGGGTTGGACTTCAGAGCTGAGAGCAGCCAATCACAGCTGAGCTTTGACAACCTGCAATACTCCAACCTGAATAGAAAATAAATGATGGAGAGTTTATAATGATGGATGAGTTTTTCCAGGGTGTCATCACTCTGAAAATCAAAGTGAAATCGACTTCAGAATCTGACTCTACAGAATAAAATGGGAGAGGGAGGGCGAGCGAACGAGTGCTGCACTGTGGAGTCCATTACTGGCTCTTGATGATGTTGCTGTCTGGGCCCCCTTGCACCAAAGTAGGATTGCGTCATCCAAGATGAGTCACTAAGCCTTCAGCGTTCAACCAATCCACAACACGTGTGTCCAGGCTTCATGGGTCGCACTAAAAGCCATCCAGGATGAGAAGACACGGATCCATCAAGCCAGGTGAAAGCTCTCCTGGATCAGTGCGCAATGCTCGCGGCTTCCTTCCATAGACCCCGGTTATGGAGCTGGGATTGACGGATTGGCCATCTTTGACCTCCTCAGAAGCCTCCATGAGGATTTGCGCCTGGGACGGGGATTCAGACTCTCTACCGTCCAGTGTCACAACAACAACCTCATGTTACTCTTTGATGTGTCTTCATGTTTCTATAATAATAATAATAACAATAAACTTTATTTATATAGCACTGCTCATACACAACATGTGCAACCCACAGTGCTTAACAAAATAAAACAAAACAAAACAAAGAAAGGTAATAATAATGATAAGAAGAACAACAATCATAATAATAACAATGAGAAAAAATAAAAAGCTCCACTGCCCCTCCCCCCACCCCATACGGACCCACCCCTCCCCACCAACGCACACAGACAAACGCCCACCCCCATATTCACACAGACATTAGATAACACGGCTTGGCACTGAAGAATCTGATGAGGAAAGGCCACTATGGGGAGCCGTCCACACAAGGGGGCACCATGGCCTGCAGCGCCCCTATGGGCAGACCAGGCGTAGCTCCCACCGTGAAGGGCCCCCCATGAGGAAACACTGGCACTAAAAGTATAAAAGGGAGAATAATCATAATGAGAAATAAACCAAATACATAAAAATAAAGTGTGAAACAGTGGCATAAAAATGGGTAACCATTATAAAAGTATAAAAATCAATTGAAGGTAATAAAAGGCATAAAAATAGTAAAACGGCATAAAATTAGTGGAGTAAGAGAGAGAAGAGTAAAAGAAGTCAGTTAAACGGCAGGTTAAAAAGGTACGTCTTGAGCCTCCCCTTAAAAATATCAACAGTCTCTGCGGCCCTGAGGCTCTCTGGCAGGCTGTTCCACCGAGTAGGGCCGTAATGGCTGAAAGCAGCCTCACCATGGTTTTTTTTTTTTGACTCGGGGAACAGTTAACAGGCCAGTGCCAGAAGACCTAGGATATGATGAAAGCAGGTCAGTTAGATAAGATGGGCCAAGACCGTTGAGACATTTAAAAACTAATAAGAGAACCTTAAAATCAATCCTGAAGCGGACGGGGAGCCAAAGCAGCGACTTTAAAAGCGGTGTAATGTGTTCCCTTCCTCTGGTCCTAGTCAGCACACGTGCGACTGAGTTTTGTAGTATTTGTAGACTGTAAACACTCTTTTTGGGAAGACCAGAGAGCAGGGCATTGCAATAATCTAGTCTACAAGAAATAAAAGCATGCATTAGCACCTCCGTGTTGGCCTGAGAGAGGAACGGGCGGATTCTGGCTATTTTCTTTAGATGATAAAAACCTATCTTTGTAATATTTTTTATATGTGGAACAAAGGTGAGCTCAGAATCAAAAACAACGCCCAGATTCTTTACAAATTGCGAGGGTTTAAAATCCCAACGTTTTGGTAAAAGTTCCTCTCTCCGGCCTTCAGGACCAATATCTAAAACCTCAGTTTTGTCCTGGTTAAGCTGTAGGAAATTCTCTGCCATCCATGATTTGATATCTAAAATACAGTTTAAAAGGGCGTCAATTGGCGCTGTGTCATCAGGAGACACAGCAATGTACATTTGTGTATCATCAGCATAGCTGTGGAAGCTGATGCCGTGTTTCCTTACAACGTCCCCCAAGGAAAGCATGTACAGATTAAAAAGAACCGGACCTAAAATTGACCCTTGGGGGACCCCACATCTAATTTCATGCATTCTGGAGGAGCACGTATCCATACTTACAAAGAAACATCGATCTGTGAGATAAGAACGAAACCAGTTAAAAACAGTACCTGACAGGCCCACCAGGTTTCTGAGTCTATTTAATAAAATATGGTGATCTACTGTATCAAAAGCAGCGCTTTGATCCAGTAGCACCAAGACTGTCAGCTTCTGAGAGTCTGCGTTACACCTGAAATCATTGACGATCTTTAAAGGGCTGTCTCAGGACTGTGGTTCTTTCTAAAACCAGATTGATAATTCTCTAAAATATTGTTTGTATTTAAAAAGTAATTTACTTGGTTAAAAAACAGTTTTTCTAAAATCTTACTTAAAAATGGTAAGTTGGATACAGGTCGGTAGTTATTAAAAATGTTTGGATCCAAGTTGCTCCTCTTCAAAAGGGGCCTCACCACCGCCGTTCTAGAGGCAGCAGGGAAAACACCCGTCTGAAGAGAGCAATTGACAATATATAAAATCTGCTCCTCAAAGAACCCATAAAGTGACTTTAAGAGTGACGTGGGAATTGGGTCTAAAAGGCAGGCTGTGGGCTTTACTTGGGAGAAAACTCGACCAAGTGTCCTTGCATCAACTAGAGCAAAACTCTCCAGTGTTTCCTCAGATAAAAGTGGTTGTCCAGATGTGTAGAAAAATTGATTTTGATTAATTAAAATACTGGACCTAATGACATCAATTTTACTTACAAAGTGGTCTGCAAAATCCTCACAGAGGGCATCTGTTGGTGTCTGTACGTCCTGATTAAAATTTGTATTGGTTAAAAGATTGAAGGTAGAGAAAAGAAATCAAGGGTTTTTGCTATTGTTTGTGATGAGGTTGGAGAAATGGGTTATTCTTGCCTGTTTGACAGTTTTATTGTAAGATTTGAGTAGATGACGAAATGTTTCATAATGGACAGTGTTACGAGAGTTAACCACTAGATGGCAGCCAAGTTCCATGCAATATGCAGAGACATCGAGTGCGAGTTGATGACGTTGGCTTCCGGGTGTTTTACCTGATGAGCACTGTTCTAACCATAGATATATACAGAAGGCGAGATGTCTTATCCGCGCTGCTGGCCAATGGAATCGAACGTCCGCACTGGCGGCCATCTTGCCACAGTCACCTCGCTCCGCCCCTCTCACTCATAACTATGTATTCTTATTGTGCATGTTCTTTTAAATAGCCCTAAATTGCTCTATTTTCAACCGAATTTCGAGCGGTTTGGTTTGTTACAAAGGTTATAAGCATAGTTATGATACTGCATACTTATTAATGATTTATAACCATCGGCTTTCATGTGAAAATAGCAAAAACACGCACACACCCATATTTAATAAAAACATATATGCTAAACGCTAAACTAAACAAACCAGCACTAAATCGTAACATTAATCAAACAGCTCCAACAATAGCTTACAGATGAAATGTGATCCTACGAGTTTTTGTTTGTGGACAGCGACGATTGCTGCATCCATAAGCGGCACAGAAGTTCGGCATTTTTTCAGTCACCGATTTCCTGTAGAAACCATAATGCATGATGCTGTAGCACAGCAATCCAATTGTGAATCATTTGCGAATTAAGTTAAATGATATAGAAAAAAAGCTATTCTGTCTCTCCATATGTCAAATTGCTTGTTTTATTTACACCTACCAATCCTAATCCCTTTTATCACAACAAGAAAAAAGACGGACTGTAATCTCAGGTTGTCACCGTTCGACTCTGAATCAAACAGGTGGGGGATGAGATATCAGCAGCTCTAGTTCATTGATCTCTGCTTGTCTCTGCTGCATGTGCTGCATGAACTGATGAGACTGCGTTCATGCAGCAGCAACGTTATAGGAAACGCACCTCAGCGAATAACTACAACCGACACCACAAATATTGTATGTGAACATAATACTAGTTTGTCCTGAAATAGCTGTTGGCTAAACTTAACTTAAATGAAAATCTTAGTGGTCTCAGTCGTATTAACTTGTGCAGATAGGCTGCCATAGCACCATTGTGTTTTTTTTTCTAATAGAAAGCTGCACTCTCAACATGTTCAACCATCCAGAATTATTGCTACGTTATGAACGTTTGTAAGAAAGCAAACCGTGTGCAAAGCCGTCAAGTTTTCAGCGAGATCAGAGTGTTAATGTTTGTTCAGATCACTCACGTTCCCTCACATTCACTACATCAGACCGTGACTGCCTGACTGTGGAAAGATGGCGGCCAGTGCGGACGTTGGATTCTGCGCCGTGAGACATCTAGCCTTCTGTATATATCTATGGTTATAACTAGCGGCCATACAATAAAAGTAGCGTATCTACAAAGATTGCATGACTGTATAAAAGAAAGAACGAAACATGGTGTCAGAAGCGGAAACTTGCAATGGAACTAAACTGCTAAGCTAATACCTGACGAACCATGGCTTTTTCGATTCCTGTACCAGACGCAATGGACATGAAGGGCGACATATATAACAACTGGACATTCTTTAGAGCACAATGGGAAAACTATGAGATAACAACGGAACTGGACAAAAAAGAAGCAAAAGTAAGAGTAGCCACCCTGCTTACAGTAATGGGCAAAGAATGTCACATAATACAAAGACATCTTCACATGTCAGCGGAGGACAGAGACAATCCACAGAAGAATCTGGATGCACTACAAAAACACTTTGAACCTTCCAGAAATGTAATCTACGAGTGCTACGTATTTAACACTGCACAGCAGAGTCAACATGAGTCAACAGAGTAATATGTTGCAAACCTGAGAAAGCTAGACAAATGTGAATTTGGTCCCCTGCGAGATGAATTGATCCGTGACAGATTAGTGCTTGTGACTAAAAATGCAAGTACACAAGCACTCATGTTACGTGAATCAGAACTCACACTTGCCAAAGCAATAGACATGTTTAGAGTCAGCGAACTAGCACAAATTCAAAATAAGATAATAACTGGTGTGGAACAGGAGAATGTACACTTTGCACATGACAAACGCTCAGAGATGCGCCCCTCATTTGCACCTCAGCATAATTACAAAGAGCATATGGGACATGCAAACAAAGATAAACGCCCAAATAATAACCTCTGTCGTTACTGTGGAGCAGTGCATGACAGAATGAAATGCCCTGCATTTGGCGTCATCTGCAAAGCCTGTGGAAAGAAAAACCACTTGCCACTGCAAGAGTGTGCAAACAAGCCCAGCGCAAGACACGGGTGAACTTTCTTGGAGAAGACAGAGTAGAGGAGGAAGAAGAAATGGAAGAGGTGTGGTTCCTATCAAACATAAACGCTATGGAACAGGGAAACGAGAAATGGCTTGTCAACCTCAAAGTAACACCGTACATGACTGAACCAGTATCATATGACCCTAGCCATACAATCACATGTCAATTGGACACAGGAGCCACAACCAACGCCATAAGCTTGAGAGATCTACAGCTCATCACACAAGATGGTAATCCAGACATACCAGCCAGCAAAGCCACCATTAATCTGTATGATGGGTCACAAGTGAAACTAGCTGGGTTGTGTCACCTCAAAGCTGACCATGATGGACAAACACACGACCTGAAGTTTCAAGTTATACACACGTCACAAATGCCTCTGCTTTCTGCAAAAACATGCAAAAGACTCAACTTGCTATTTCATACACCACACAGATATGTCATCTACAGCGGTCTCACGCAGCACAACAGGGACAGATATGCATTTCACAACCACCACAGAGGACATCATCTCAAAATACAACAACGTGTTTGAAGGCCTTGGCTGTCTTCCTGGTGAACTACACCTCGAGGTGGACCCCGACATTAGGCCTGTGCATCAGGTGCCACGACGAATTCCCATTCCGCTCAAACACAAAGTCACTGAAGCCATACGATCCATGGAGAAGAATGGCATCATCAAAAGAGTCACAGAGCCAACACAATGGATCAGCAACATGGTTGTCATAGAAAAGCCAGGAAAGCTGCGCACCTGCATTGATCCCAGCGCACTCAATAAAGCTCTACGGCGGTCACACTACCAGATGCCAACAATAGAGGAGATACTCCCAGACATTGCAAAAGCAAAAGTATTCTCCGTGCTTGATGCCAAAGATGGCTACTGGCAAGTCAAACTTGAAGAAGAGAGCAGTTATCTGACCACCTTTTGGACCCCGCTTGGCAGATTCGGGTGGCTAAGGATGCCTTTCGGCATAAAACCAGCTGCAGAAGAATATCAACGCAGGCAACATGAGGTGTTGCAAGGCCTGACCGGTGTAAGTGTCATTGCAGACAACATTCTTCTCTACGGCTGTGGAGACACTTCAGAAGAGGCACTAACTGACCATGACAGAAACCTGACTGCCTTGCTGCAGAGGGCCAGGGAGGTCAATCTAAAGCTCAATAAAAAGAAGCTGAAACTAAAACTATCCAGTGTCCAATACATGGGACATCTTCTCGCCACAGAGGGCCTTCGCCCTGACCCAGAGAAGGTGGCAGCGTTTCAACACATGCAAACACCCACTGATGTTAAATCGCTACAGAGATTCCTGGGGTTTGTAAATTATCTTGCCAGATTTCTTCCTCATCTCTCAGATGTGTGCAAGCCTCTCCAACGCCTGACAGATAAGGACGTGGAGTGGACATGGCTATCACAACATGAATCTGCCGTTGACACTGTGAAGCAATTAATCACATGCCACCCAGTACTCAAGTACTACAACCTGCAGGAAGAAGTCACACTACAGTGTGACGCCAGCGAGACAGGCCTAGGTGCAGCTCTTCTCCAGAATGGGCAACCTGTTGCATTCGCCTACTGAACAGAGATATGCGCAAAGGTGGTGTACAAGCAAGGGAAGGATCTTCATGTGGCAGATTTTCTGTCGAGGACTTAACAGCCAAACACACAGCATGCCCACATGCAAACACCTGCCACCATCTATGCCATGGGCCTCACCACCGAAGACCTACAACGAGTCGACCACCTCGCAGACACGAATATTTCAACAGCTACACTGGAGTCCATTAGAACTGCCACAATCAAAGATCCACTATGTTGTGCACTCCAGACTTACATATTGAAAGGGTGGCCCACAGCTACACAAGCAGTAGCTCCAGAACTGCGACCTTTCTACTACTCTGACTACTGGGAACTAGATGAACTTTCAGACACAACTAGTGATGTTCTCTCTGACACGGGGCTTCGAACCACGCCCCACAACTCGGTAGGGTTTGTTTCTGAAGCATTGCTCCGGAGCTTGCTTCAAATCACGTGACTGATGACGTTTGAACCACTTCACTGCTTCATTCAGACTGAATCAGCTGGCTGGTTTGGTTCAGTGGGCGAGGCTTTGAAAGACTGGCAGGTCTCAGTTGAGTTTAAAATGGATGAAACGGCGCAATGCGTTGCCTATCTGGTCGATACCTTTTGGATTGATTTGATCAGCTTTCGTATTGCTTTCGGTTTGCTTTCTTATTGCTCTGCAACGGAACCAACCAGGAAGAGATCTCAAGTCTGGGAGCATTTTGAAATCGTGCCGCCGAACAAGGTCATTTGTTACAAGCGTATTACTCAACTTATTCATACAATAACAAATAAAAGCCCTGAAAATGCTGAGTCAGCTGTGCGCCGGTTAAAATCTGAGTGTGCGGCATTGTTGCGGAATGTACCGCATGAAGAGGAGCCGCCATCTACTTCGAGAGCACAGCCAGAACCAGCTGCATCTTCCCAAGGTACAAAAATTATAGAATTTGGATCAATAGACTTTATTTGTATTTTTTCATGTACAGACTAAACTTTATCTAATGTTTCATTTTCAGCCAATGACCTGTGGAAGCTGTTGGACCGGGACGCTGAAGAAGCGAGGGCATCCAGCAATGCTACTGCTGATGCAATAGTGGAGGTGCAGTGTTATCACAGGACCCTCTGGTGTACTGGATGACACACAAAGCTGTATACCCAAACCTATACAAGCTAGCAAATGAGTACCTGCCTGACAACACCAGCATCCTCTGTGCCCTGCGAGAGGGTGTTTTCGAAAGCTGGGGAAATAGTTTCCGAAAAGAGAAACACCCAAGCACCTTAAGCCCATACATATACATATATACATATATATATATATATATATATATATATATATATATATATATATATATATATATATATATATATATATATATATACATACATTTTTTCCTTTTTCTTTTTTCTATATATTTTATGTACAGATGGGGTGTGTATATATATGTATATATATATATATATATATATATATATATACATACATATAAATATATATATATATATATATATATATTCCCTGGTGGAAGATGACTGGGACAACAGTCAAACAGACAGCAGACTCGAGCACATAGTTGGTGACAGGAGGGAAGGGGCTTCAGAACTAGAACGGGCTCCAGTGTTGACTGATGTGCCAAGTGTCCCCCAATCTGGACATTTAGGCCTCAAGCAGACCAGAACCAGATCCAACATAAAACCTCCTGAGAGGTACCGCAAAGACTTTGTTGTTTAAACTTTCTGAAGAAGGAATGTCATCTCTTGTTTATTTCTGTGCCACTTTGTTCATGTGGACTGTTCATTTTTTTTCTAATGTTTAGGAGAGTGAACTAGTCATTTCTGTTTAACCTGTAGCCAGCTATTGTTGTTGCTGGCCACGTAACTCTCATCCGGTCACTATTGTCCATTTTCAACTGCTTTCTTTCCATATGTTAAAGGAGATGTTACGAAAGTTAACCACTAGATGGCAGCCAAGTTCCATGCAATATGCAGAGACATCTGGTGCGAGTTGATGACGTTGGCTTCCGGGTGTTTTACCTGATGAGCACTGTTATAACTTGCGGCCATACAATAAAAGTAGCGTATCTACAAAGATTGCCTGACTGTATAAAAGAAAGAACGAAACAAGGACAGGAGTTGGGGAAAGAACACCTCACCCCATCAACAACCACAGAATCAATGAGGCAAACGTACCTGTCACTGTCCCGCCACAAGGGGCGAAACGTCAATGAATGGTAGTTCATGGTTGATGACCCTGCAGCTGACCCATGGGCACCAAAAGAAGTGCGACAGGCAGCAATGCCAAGCAGGAAATGTCTCCTACCTGTACATTTACAGTAAGTCATAAAATAGCTATATTGCATTTATTTTTCAGTGTTTTAAGAGTCCTTTCATTAAAAAGCTAAATACCATGAAGACACATATTTTGTGGAAACACACCCACTCCCACATTCAGGTGGAGGTCCTCCACCCCCGCGAGATGTCCCGGTGTTGAAACTGTAGAAGGCGGCGACTCTCACTGGAAGTGTCGGGACTGTTCTTCGCTGTAGGGGAGCGC
Source organism: Nelusetta ayraudi (assembly GCF_046127955.1). Lineage (NCBI taxonomy): Eukaryota > Metazoa > Chordata > Actinopteri > Tetraodontiformes > Monacanthidae > Nelusetta > Nelusetta ayraudi. The sequence goes on from NW_027466074.1 coordinate 1,190,279, forward strand.
TCCTCGTGGAGCAACTCTACTTCCGGTGTAGGGAATGCGTTATGCAGCGTTTTCTTGCTTTGCATCGCTCCTCTGATGAAGTGAATGTTTTTATGTCCTGCAGCGTGTTGTTTTTTTGCGTTTGCACCACGATCCTTTTTTTGTACCGTTTTAAACTTGTATTTGTGTTTGTGACTTTGCGTCGTTTCCGTGCTCAAATACGCGATTGTCCCGTATTTGGCAACTAAAAAAGCTGTCCCTTAATGAACTGAGACGTGACGCACTTGACTTTGTCTCCACTTCGCCGCTCCGGCAACCCCAGTGTCCACGCTGAGAACTCTGTCCTCCGCAGTTCTTGGCATTTTGGCTCGCATTCCCAGAGGTGGGCAATGGGCATTCATTGCTGAATGTTTTAAAAAGCTTCTGGCGCGTGGTGGTGGGGTTTAAAGCGGGTGCACTGGGCTTGGACATTAGTGCAGCCGGAGGAAGAACCCTGGTTGCGGGTGCCCGTTCATCGGCAGGTGGTGCTGTGTGTAATGTCTTCCTATTACTCAAGTTAGTATCAATATACTAAATCACATTAAATGAAAAGACAGCCGACCAACACCGATGTAGTTACGTACTCCATGCTTTATTCTTGTTGTAGAGAGAGAGGGTGTACCTGAACCCTGCACGTAGTTGTGCGTTTACCGCCCCCCCCTGGTGGTATGGCTGACTAATTACACCAATACATCACAACTCCTCCCCTCTTATTCAAACGCAGGCAAACGAACAGCTGCCAATACGGGGCATCATTGAATCAACCCGATATTTCCATCATCTGAACCTGGCCATGTACATTATTTAACGTTAACTTTTTTTTTTTTTTTTTTTTTTTTTTATAGATGTCAACAACCAAAGCAAGCTAACTTAGGCTAGGGGGTAGACTGCCCCATTGCTAGAGTGTGTCAAGGGATTATTGTGCCCTTATCTTCAGACAACACTCACTAACTTAACACAGGAACCCAAACATTCACTTGTTCACAAAGTCAGTTTATCCGGTGGTTTACGGTCCCGCCGAGGGTACCGACTCACAGTCTGTTGGGGTATTTCTGGAGTGACACTGCCGGTTGAATCTGACTGACCCGCTGATGCAGTGAGACACTTGCTGATTGGGTTGTGTATCTCTGGCTTTCCACCTGCATCAGGCAGAGCAGGCAAACTGTCCATGCTGGGTGTCGCTTGCACGTCAGCTGCAGCTTGGATGATGTTAGGGTGACATGCCATCATCTGGTCTGCATGCCGCCTCCACAGGTGTGATGACCCCACATTGACCTGGTAGGATACCGGGCCAGCTTGCGATGTCACTGTTCCAGCCGTCCACTTTTCCTCCCCCTTCCGATAATCTCGGACCTGAACTGGATCGCCCACGCTTAATGTTTTGGCCTTGGAGTGCGCTGCCCTGTAAGCACACTGAACATCTTGAGCTTGCTCAACGACCGCTGCCACACTTGGTTTCAACAGGTCTAGGCGAGTACGGAGCTTGCGGTGAAGAAACAGCATCGCAGGTGTCTCGTGAGTAGTTGTGTGCAGAGTGTTCCTGTATTGGAGCAGGAAGGCATCAAGACGTTTTTGCACAGTTGAGGTCCCCTTCGATGATTTAAGGGAATGTTTGAAAGTCTGCACAAAACGTTCCGCTAAGCCGTTTGTAGCCGGGTGGAAAGGAGCTGAGCGCACATGTTTCACGCCATTTGATGTTAAAAAGTTCGCAAATTCCACCGATGTGAACTGTGGTCCATTGTCACTCACGAGCACTTCAGGCACACCATAGTGACTAAACAGACCCCTAAGTACCTGAATAGTTTTCTCAGATGTGGTTGAGTTCAACACCATGACTTCTGGCCACTTTGAGTGCGCATCCCCCACGACCAGGAACATGCGTCCCTCAAAAGGGCCAGCGAAATCAATGTGGATTCGCTGCCACGGAGCTGTGGGCCAGGGCCACGGATGTAATGGTGTTAAACTAGGTGTTTTCTGGATGCGTTGACAGGACACACACATTTTGCACTTTTCTTCAATTTGAGCATCAAGACCCGGCCACCATACATAGCTTCGTGCCATGGCTTTCATCTTGACCATTCCCAGGTGTCCTGTGTGCAGCTCCTCCAGCACCTGGTGACGCAGCTTTGGTGGGACAATCACTCTGTTACCCCACATTATACAGCCTTGCATCAGAGTCAGTTCATTTCTCCGTACTAAATACGGCGAAAGACTCTGGTCAGACGTCTTGGTGGTAGGAAAACGGCCAGTGGAAACCATCTCCATAACTTGAGACAGTATACAGTCAGATCGGGTTTCTCGCCTCACATCCGCACAGCATATCGGCAAACAGTCCAGGTGGTTGATAAGAAACGTGTCAATTGTCCCCTGTTTGTCCTTATGTTGTTCAGGTAAAGGCAAACGGGACAAACCATCAGCATTGCCATGGTCAGCAGCAGGCCGGTACTTGATGGTGTAGTTGTGTGCTGCAAGCAGTAGTGCCCATCGCTGTAGCCTCGCAGCTGCCATGGAGGGAATCGCCTTGCTGGGACTGAGTATGGTTGTTAGGGGGCGATGATCAGTCAACAAAGTGAAGTGGCGACCATACAGGTAAGAGTGGAAGCGCCTAACTCCAAAGATGATTCCCAGTGCTTCTCGCTCTATCTGAGCATAGTTTTGCTCAGCTTTGCTCAATGTTCTTGATGCAAATGCAATGGGTTTCTCTTCACCACTCGGCAGTTTGTGGGAAATAACAGCTCCCACCCCATATGGTGAAGCGTCGCAGGCAAGGATAACTGGCAATGTGGAATCATAATGGGTTAGAACACTTTTGCTTGCAAGTTGTTCTTTTGCTTTACAAAAGGCATTGTTGCATTATTTTGACCACTCCCACTTCACCTCCTTATGCAGCAAGGCATTCAATGGATGGAGAACGGTAGACATGTTTGGGACAAAACGTGCGTAGTAGTTAATGAGTCCCAAAAAGGAGCGCAACTGACTTGTGTCGGCTGGCTCAGGAGCGTCCAGTATGGCACGAATCTTGTCAGGTGACTTATGAAGTCCTTTCGAGTCAATCACGTGTCCAAGATACTCCAGGGAACTCTTGAAAAACTCACACTTTTCTCTTTTTACGCTCAGACCAAACTGGTCCAATCGCTTGAGAACTGCTTTCAGGTTCTCTAAATGGTGAGCGTCATCTCTGCCGGTCACAAGGGTGTCGTCCAAAAAGCAATGGACATTGGGGAGTCCCTGCAACACTTGGTCCATGATTTTCTGAAAAATTGCAGGTGCAGACGTTATTCCGAAAGGTAATCGGTTAAAACGGAACAGGCCTTTGTGCGTCGTGATGGTGAGATATTTACGCGACTCCTCGCATACGGGCACCTGGAGATAAGCCTGTGAAAGATCCAGCTTGCTGAACCGATGTCCTCCGGAGAGAGAAGCAAAAAGATCCTCAATCCGGGGTATTGGGTAGTGTTCAACACATAGGGCCGGATTGATGGTAACCTTGAAATCTCCGCACCTTCTCACACTACCACTCTTTTTAATTACTGGAACAATTGGGGTCGCCCAGTCGCTAAATTGCACTGGAGAGATCACTTCCTGTTGAAGTAATCGATCAATTTCAGCTTCCACCTTGGGCCTCAATGCGTATGGGACCACACGCGCCTGACAGAACTTCGGGTGTTGGCCTGGTTTTAATGTCAGGGACGTTTCAAACCCCTTCAATGTTCCAAGTGTTTCACTGAAAACTTGTACATGACACTTCAAGACATTTTCAAGTGTCTCGTCTGGTTTTGATCCTGTTCTTATTGTTTTTATTTCACGCCAGTTCAATTTAATTTTTCTTAGCCACTCACGGCCAAGGAGTGAGGGTGAATTTCCTTTCACAACATATAATGGCAATCTGATATTCTGCTTATTTAACTCCACCCAAACTTTCAACATGCCTTCAGGTAACAACACTTCTCCTGTGTATGTTTTCAACACCACGTCAGTTTTTTGCAATTGAACATGGGTTTTGTACAGTTCCATTGATATCAGGGATACAGCTGCACCAGTGTCGAGTTCCATATCTATGAGATGATCTTCAATTCTGGGTCTGACCATCATCAAAGATGATGCTGCATTTTGCTTTTTAACAGCCATCCCTTTTTCCGTTTCTTCAACCATGGCTGTCACCATATGCAACGTCAATTCAGTGTCTGAATCAGATGTAGAATCCCTTTCACTTTCAGTAGTCTTGGCATCAACTTTATGAATTTTCCCTCTTTTAGATTTGTCAAACTGTTTCCTCGGTTTCATTTTAGCTTCATGTTTCTCTTTTGAGTACTTTTGGTCTTTCGTTTTATTTCTGCACATACGAGCGATGTGCCCTTTTCTTTTGCAGCTATGGCAGGGCTGCTCTCTGTAGTAACGGTCACTTTCTTTATGATTTGACTTGCCACAGCGAAAGCATTTATCTCCCCCTTGTGGTGAAGAGGCGAACATTGCGTGCACTTTTAGGGAGGTTTTAAGATGTTCAGCTTCTCTAGCCACCGTTTCCATTGACATCAAAATGTCCACAGCATGTTGAAAAGTTAATGTTTCCTCAGTTAACATTTTCCTCTGAATACTTTCATTGCTGAGGCCACACACGAATCTATCACGCAAGGCGTCATGCAAATGGATGCCAAAATCGCAATGTTCAGACAGTTTCTTTAAGACCGCCACGTACTGCGCAACGCTCTCTCCCTCTTCCTGATTCCTCTTGTGGAAACGGAATCTCTCGGCGATTATAATCGGCTTCGGTGAGAAGTGGTCATGTAGAACTTTTACGAGGTCCGCGTACTGCTTACTTCCGGGTTTATCCGGAGCCAGTAAACTACGGAGTAGTCCATAGGTTGTAGCTCCGATTACACTTAAAAACACGGCAACCTTCTTCTCTGCTGGGACATCATTTGCTTGGGCAAAATGTTCAAACCTCTCGACGTAGGATGACCATTGCTCCGCGGACTCGTCAAAGGCGTCAATACGTCCGATGATCGCCGCCATTCTCGTAGTCTCTCTCCCGCGCCAATAACAGCTTGGTCACCAATAGCAGCTTCCGCGACGTGGTTCTCCTCCGACTCAACCAGCACCAGTAGGTTCTTTAGACTCGTCGCCAGTTTGTAATGTCTTCCTATTACTCAAGTTAGTATCAATATACTAAATCACATTAAATCTAAAGACAGCCGACCAACACCGATGTAGTTACGTACTCCATGCTTTATTCTTGTTGTAGAGAGAGAGGGTGTACCTGAACCCTGCACGTAGTTGTGCGTTTACCGCGCCCCCCCCCCCCCCCAGTGGTATGGCTGACTAATTACACCAATACATCACACTGTGTGTGCGTGATGGTTGTGCGTTCACCGCTTGGCTGTTAAAGCCTGGAAACTTTCTCTGCCTTTTGGACTCATACGGTGCAGCTGGAAGAAAAAAAAAAAATCATCATTCTGAAGGCGTAGCGGTGCGCCGCCTAATAAAAGCTCTAAAATTATTAATTAATACGTTTCTGTTGAATTTTATTTTATGTGCTACATAGATTTCCTTGTGCGCTGAGAATGTGCAAGTAGTGCGCGATTGCGCAAGCAAGCAGCTTAGAGGGAACATTGGTTATGATGCAATAAAGTAAATACACTATGAGTCAGTAAAGTACCCGTTCTCTACTTGTTCTGTAAAATAGTGGTGTGTGTGCGTGCGTGTGTGTGTGTGTGTGTGTGTGTGTGTGTGTGTGTGTGTGTGTGTGTGTGTGCCACATAAATATCAGCTGTTTCCCACATTGACTGATGTGCTTTTGAAACTTTGATCTTGTCTTCATGGTGTTGACTTTCTAAATGTCTGTGGTGAATACATGGAGATCTTGACAGAAGAGAAATCTACCAACAAGCAGAGACTTTATCTGGATTGTCTTGTTACTGTATTGCTTCAATTCAACAGTTCATCATTGACTTGACATTGTTATGCAGTATAGACTGATGGTATATTTCATGACTTATTGATTGACTGTTGTCACATTGAGCCAACAAGCAGAATCAAAAGACAAAATTCTCTCACAATATTTACATGCATTCATCTGATTGTTGACAAACGGATCAACAGTCAGAAGGTTGATCAGATGGATGAGTTGTTGAAAGGTCAAAGGTCAGGGCGGAAAGGTCCAGAGTGGAAACAGACCTCAGCTGTGTTTCCACAGTAATAAAGTTGTCATGTGGACTAATGACACATTATTAATCTGCGGGATGAATGGGCTGCAGAGGAAGAGAAACAACGTGGCACAAACATCCAGCAGGTGGACAACAGTCACCAGGAGCACCAACAGGAAGTGGCGTCCAGGCCCCGCCCACCCTGTGATTGACAGCCGGAGACACTGGGCAACAAATGTGAAGACAGAAGAAGAATCAAAGGTGAGAATTTAGCTCAGAGTCTCTCTGACGACTTCAGTCACACTTTCATCAACTCAGCTGAAGAACCTGAAGGAACATAAAGTCCAACATGTAGCGGCTGAGTGAAGGAGGTCTGGACTCTGTGGAGGAGCTCCAGGGTTCCAGAGACGCTGTAGAAGGACAGAAGACCTGCTCTGTGGTCCAGGTACACTCACACTCTGGAGGACCGAGGACCTGAGACACGAGTACTCATGTTGTTGTGACAAAACCAATATTCACCTGGGTAACAATATAAACTCCAGGATTTGTCATTTGCTGTGTCTCAATTCAGGTTCTGCACCCTTGAGGCCGAGTGTCCTCCGTCTGAAGGAAGCGTTCTTAGAGTTCCCAGCCTAGAAGGACGGACCAAACCCCGCCTCCCCGGTAACCACTCGGGACGGTCTAGCCTTCGGCGTATTTCCTCGTTTCGTCACCGCCGTTCCCTCTGGCTGGCCAACCCCGGAAGTGACGTTTCTATAGTATCATGCTAACCATTGGTTTGCCATCTAACGATGCCGTTGAATGTTCAAATAAATAAAATCCTACCTTAAAAACTGGATACTTTATGTGAAACGTCAATATTTAGATTTATATGTCGTGTCTTAACCAGTACATGCCGCTAATTTCAGCTGACTTCCCAGGATCCCACGATGCTTTGCAGCAGCACGCAAAGCATCATGGGATACCCAAGTACGCAAAGGATAGTAGCGGTGTATCCTTGGAATCGGCTAAAACGAGTGCGTATTTACGAGTGCGCATTTTGAGCGTCCTAAACACCCTCGGGAATTGGGACAAGCCTTCGCGCAGTGCGATGACGCAACTTCCTTTCAAAATGCGCACTTCAAGGATGCAGAACCTGAATTGAGACACAGCAATTGAATCCAAATCTACTTTCCTCTGACCTTCCTGCTCTGCCAATGTTCCTGTAGGCCACTGCTACACCAACCCCCTAAAATAAACCACAGAAGTCCCTCCCCCTTCTCCACTCAACCTCCCAGTAACATCGTCCAGTCAGACCTTCTCTACTCAGGACCTGCTTCTTGTCAGTGAATCTGTCTGGATGATCACAATAAGACTGAACTTCCTCCATGAATGTCACTTTTCTGTTCTCCTCAGATAATAACAGACGTTTGTGCACTGTGCAGAACTTGCTGTATTTCATCTCTCAGCTTGGTCCAGCTGCTGCCACGTCCTCAAAGTATCTCAGAGGACGGATCTCCAGGCTGGAGGAGTCTGGAGACGGACTGAGTGCTGGCAGTGAGGAGAACCTGTGGAGAAACTGGCTGTGGTCCAGTGTGTGTGAGATCTTCTCCAGCTCAGCGTCTCTCCTCTTCAGCTCCATCATCTCCTGCTCCAGCTTCTTCTCAAGCTCTTTGACTCCACTCACTGCTGCCCCCTGTGTGGATCTGACCTGCTGCTGCACCTCAGAGCGTCTTTTCTCCAGCAGACGGATCATCTGGGTGAGGATCTTCTCGCTGTCCTTCACTGCTTTATCAGCAGAGCTGTTGATGGACTCCACCCCCTTCAGGTCTTCCTCTGTGTGCTGGATCTTCTGCTGGATCTTCTGCCTGGTCTCCTCCAGCTCTCTCTGCCTCCCAGGCCTCTGTACTGCTGCTGACACTGTCTGATGACCTTTATGTTCATCCATACAGCATAAAGCACAGATGATCTTCTGATCAGTGCGGCAGAACATCTTCATCACCTCATCATGACGAGGGCAGATGTTCTCCTGGAGCTGCTGGCTGGGTTCCACCAGCTTGTGTCTCTGTAGGGGAGCAGCATCACGATGAGGCTGGAGGTGAGAGTCACAGTAGGAGGCCCGACAGACCAGACAGGACTTGAGGGCCTTCAGTTTCCTCCCAGTGCAGACATCACAGGCCACATCTCCAGCTCCAGCATAGCAGTGATCAGCAGGAGCATCTTGGAGTCCAGTCCCCCCCCCCCGCAAAGAAACTTGGCACGTTAACTTTGCCGACACGTTAGCGTAGCGCGACAGCGATAGCGTGCTTCACCCTCCCCCCGTCAACGTTAGCGCAATTTCCAACCAGCACTGCAGAGAAAAAGGCAATATCCAGGTGGAGTGAAAATACATCCCAGTGCCCACCATCACAGGCATATAGACGTAGATAAGATAAATTTACATAAAATACCAGAATGTTTGTCAATTTTTCATTAAAACATATTTTATTTATTTAGTTAGATAAAAATGTTTCCTCCCAGCACAATATGTATTTGTTAATTTAACTCACATTCCTGCCATCATCTTAACACAATTCAGTGTCACTTTTAAGTTGGAAAAGCATAATAATTAAATTACTTAAATGGCACATTTCAAGTAAAACAGTTGCTATTTAGTCTATTTGTGGTGGTATGTGAGTTATACTTCCCATAAAAAGACTTCCTTTTACATCAAGAATCTTTAAATTTTTCATAGATGACTCCCAAAGAGACAGACATATTCTGTCAAGTTCTAACCTGAAGACCACTCTGTCTGGTCCAAAAAGAATTATATTGAATTGAGAGCAGCTGTTCTTATTTTCTCTTTTTTGAGAGAGATTTGCTCAGATTTTCAGTTGACCTGTTGATTTGATTTCTCTGATTAAAATTAAAACAAAGTCTGATATTTGGCAGCTTGTTTAATTCTTATACATAGGTATAAAATACATTTTTTATAATAACATTCACGAGTTTTCGTTGTAAAAGTCATCATTTTCATATACACAAGTTGGACATCTAAAAGTATCGGTATCTGTATTGGTATCGGGATACTAGCCTTGGTATCACCTGGTATCGTATCGAAAGGAAAAATAGTGGTATCGCACATCCCTACTTCCACACACACACACACACACACACTATACTGTAAATGGCTGCAGTTTCCTTTACAAAAGTGCTACAGACGTCATTCAAACATCCATGTGTTTGTCTCATCAAGACCTATATTTTACATTTGACAGCATCCTCAAAAAAAAAAAAGGAGGTGAGAAATCTGCATCATTTGCATAGACAGGCATATGATGATTAGACCTCTTCTCCCTCTTTGTCAACATACAAATGCCTGCAGTTTCCTTTAGAAAAGTGCTACAGACGTCATTCAAATACCAACGTGTTTGTCTCATCAAGGCCAATATTTTACATTTGACAGCATCCTCAAAAAAAAAAAAAATGGAGGTGAGAAATCTGCATCATTTGCATAGACTTCTTTCAGCAGATGTCGCCAGGCGTCGGCAGAGGACGAGGGTTAATTGCGGGCGTCGACAGGGGTCAGGCGTCATCGGGGGTCATCGGGCATCGCGTCAGCCACGGCGGCTCAGTCCCGCAAACGCTGCTTGCAGCTTTAATTTATTGTTTTGATTTAATTTAATTTATTAGCGTTAATGGCTGCTGAAAAAAGGGAATGAATAGTTCAAATTCGAGTTGAAAGTAAAATATACAAATGTTGGTAGTACTAGTAATCATTACTAAGTACAGTTATGCCCATCTGTTATCTTTGTTGGGCTTGAGTTTATGATTATTTTTTTTACCCTGTGCATCTTTTTTTTGTTAGTAGTACTTGTCATTGCTCCAACACGAGTAAACATGTTGCGTCCCACTAGATGGCGCATTTGCCTTATTTACAAGCACCACGGTCATCGGAGCTGATCGCTGCCACTCTCAGCAGCGTGCGTCTACTAAGGTCTACTAAGATTCCACAATCTATTACACCTCGTGAGCAAAACAGGCTACAGGTAAAATTAAACATCTTCAGTTGAGCAACTCAGGCAATTTAAAGTGATTTAAAAACAAACAAACACTATAATACTCGGAAAAGAATCGTCTATATGTCAATAAATACAACAGATTGAGTATTCATAAAAAAAAAAAATGCTTACTTTAAATAAGAAAATCCAACAAACCAACAAGTGCAACACTAAAAAGCAAACCAACAATTAAAATAATGTTTAATTGCCTTAGCTTCGTCCCACACTTATCAGCTTAGCTACTAAGAATAACACACATTATTCACCTGGACAGAAGGAGGTTCTGAGGAACGTGTTGGTCCTGGAGCTTCCTGGTCAGGATGTTCGGGAGATCCCTCGGGCTCAATGTCTGCAGCGCCAACATATTTTAGAATTGCTCCTGCAGAGACAAAGCTCACTCGATCATCAAGCAAAACAGATCAGAAGCACATTTTCCTATTTTATTATTACAGTGATGTTGCAGTAATATAGGAAAATTAAAAATGTATTTGTTTTTAAATTAAACATTATGATTGCAGTGTCCCTTTAAAGCTTTTACCCAATTACAAAACTGTCACTTTTAAGAGTTTTTGGCATTACTTTACACACTGTACTAGTTAAAGTAATAAAACTAATATAAATGACCCACTACCACAATAGTCTAAAATAGTCAACACCATGCCAAATAAAGTATTTCCATAAAATATTTCTTTGAATTATAAAACAGTAGCACATTTCTAATGAAGGGCCGACAAAATACAAACTAAGCTTAGTAAATTCATCCTAAGTTAAGGCTAAAATAACATTAAGAGTCAAATATGTGAGAGACAACTTCCACTGAACAATAACAGGGGACTGACTACAACAACAACTACAACATGCCCTCCCTGTTAGAATGTGAATGAACGGGTGTGGAGTCAATCAGTCAGTCCCATGGCAGGATAGGCCAACTTGGCAGGACATGGTCAACTTTCATAAAACAAACAAAAACGCTGATTCATGACGAACAAATATTAGCCAGCCAGCTAACATTTATCCGACGCTAGCTAGCTGGCTAGCAGGACAAATAAACAAACTTGGGGGGGGGGACAACAGCGTTTCACCTCCACCTCTCCAGCCCACATCACAAACAAATAACTTACCTTTCCCCTTTGCAAGTTTTTCTTGATCAGTTTTCTTTTCCTTCCGTTTTTCCGCACCGCTGGGATAAGTCCATTTTGATGCCATTATGGTGTCTGTTTGTTTTTAATCCTCTCGCTAACGGGAACGAATGGTAGCTATCAATCATTCACATCATACCTGTCGGCGTCGCCGGCCCGCTACGTCACAACCTGCGTGACAGTGCAGCAAGCCCCCAGAGTCCAAGATGGTGTCCCATTCCTTTCAATGAAGTTGCTCACCCAGCGCATGGCTCCCAAAAACCTTTTGACTTCCGCATTGATGGGATAATAGAGCATGCGCAGTTGTGTCAGTGTGGAGATCGTCACTGACAGACGTGCGCGCTCACGAACCGTACAAAATTCAACATGGAAATGAATGTATTTTTTACGGAACAACTGACGATTGTTGTTTCAAAATTATATCAATAATAATGATTATTATTATTATTATTATTATTATTATTATTATTATTATTATTATTATTATTATATTAATAAAATAGTATTATTATAATAATATACTATTATTTGTGTATTAAACAAGTGAGCAATGTGCCACTGAATAATAAATGATAATTCTTTGAAGCAACTCAATGAAAGCACTGCCACACATATTTTTTTTAATTAATAACCTCTTTGGAAAGCAGACAAAGTAATAAAATGATTGGTCTATTTATTTCATCAGAACTAAAAAAATAAAAAATAAAAACTCAACGATCTTGAAAGTTCCTCCCTTTCTCTTGCACCTGTCGATGTGTGTAGCTAACACAAACTTGCAAATATTTTGTCGTCCTCATGGAATTAAACAGCACACCATGTTAATTTATCAGCGAGTGCTCTCTCTTTTCATGCAATTCATCATGCTTAACATGTAATGCTGAATCATGAAAGCTATGGAGCAAAAAATAATAATTACATAAACGACGAGTGAAATAAAATGTGTCATTCATTCAATAAAGATTTCATTCATTCATTCATTCATTCATCTTCTATACCCGCTTATTCCTATTCAGGGTCACGGGGGTCTGCTGGAGCCTATCCCAGCTGTCTTAGGGCGAAGGCAGGGTGACACCCTGGACAAGTCGCCAGTTCATCGCAGGGCCACATAGAGACAAACAACCATTCACACTCACATGCACACCTACGGACAATTTAGAACGTTCAATTGACCTCACATGCATGTTTTTGGAGTGTGGGAGGAAGCCGGAGAACCCGGAGAGAACCCACGCAGACACAGGGAGAACATGCAAACTCCACACAGAAAGGTCCCAGGTCCGGGCCCCGGAATCGAACCCACGACCTTCTTGCTGTGAGGCGGCAGCGCTTTTATTTCATTTAACAAAGCATATCATTATTTCATCATGCATTTAATTGTTTTGTGGTCCTGTGTTTTAGTGCTTCATAATTGTATTCTGTTGTCAAATTTGCCCATCAAAGTCAGATTAGTAATCCTGTACATCAGTTTAAGGAAAACCAATTCTAGGTAATGGATTGCAGATCTGGTAGTGACCTGTTACAATGGAAAGAAATGTATACATAATAAATATGTCTGTGTGCCCGATATTTTAGCTAACACTAAACTTTCTGCACAACTGTCTGCATTGTGTTTAAGTTTAAATTACTTAAATATGTTTGCATACCCAATTTTAAGTAAAATTACACAAAAAAAATATTGTACATTTATTTTTGGAATGTTTTGTTTTTTACAGCTTTCCTTTTGGGGACAGAAAAAGGTTGCACAAATGGGTGGAAAATGTGAGAAGAAAAAACTGGACACCCAATGACAACTCCAGGCTGTGTGCTCTTCACTTTGAGGAGAAATCTTTCATTTTGCGTGGTGAGAGAAAGTGCCTAACTTCAACAGCTGTCCCAACCATTTTTAGTTTCTTCAAATCAGGTAAGAGCATGTCTACCAAACAAAAGGTAAGTGAGTCACACACACACCCACACACACGCGTGATTTTGATCAAATCTTTGACCACACATATTCTAAAAAATGTAAAGAGGTGTCAGAGATCTTGGAAGAAGACAGTTTTCTCGTGATTCAGGAACCATGTGACAGCCATACTGTGTCTGATGTAGATGTAGAGGTCACAAATGATGTACAGATCACCAATGATGAAGAGGTCACAAATGATGAAGAGGTCAGAGCAACAATGAAGGGATTTTACATTGACTGTTCAGTTAACATGTTCAATGTTAAAATATTCACATGAAAAAAACTTGAAAATCATTACGGCAGACGTAAAAAAAAAATTTGTAAGAAAGTTTGAAAGTTATCTTGAAATCATTTATGAGGATACTCATTATAATATTGATGAAGTGTTATTTCATGTTTTGTTGGCTGTTTCAAGGGTTTATTTAGTTTGTTGTGACACAATCTAAGGTTCAATTTGTAAAGAAATAAAAGTTCTTGTGAAAAAAGATAGTGGTCAAAGTGATATTAGTGTTATTTGTGTTTGTGTTTTTTGTAGTCTTGTCTGGATTTGTCCTGTTCGTTTCTGGTCTGTGTTTGTGTTCCCACTCTTGGCCTTCACCTTGTCGTGGTGAGTGGGCTTTTAACTAAGACAGGCCAATTATATATATTGTGTGAAGCCAGCAAAACAGTCATTATTATGAGAATTATAACTGAAGCACACTAAATAATACACCATCAGTCACATTTTGCTTTTCTGTTATTAATCTAATGTGTGTTATGTCAAGCCTCCACAGTGGCGTGCTGCAGTCAGGATGAGACGACCAAGGTGAATGGATGGACGGATTGATGAGCCCAGCGAGCCTCCACCATCCACAGACAAGCCAGTCCCATTTTCCACCCAGAAGGATGTCTCTTCCATATCTTTGCCTGCCAGGGAAATGCAACCAAACATAGTAATTACAGATGGTGTTGTCTCTGTTAAAGTGACACATGAAAAAAACAAAAAAAAAAAAAATATATATATATATATATGTTTTGTGATTCATGTTCATGACAATAACAATCGAATAGATTTTCTTCATTCTTCCAATGAGTTTCGCAAACAAACATGGAATTTTCCCTGGATCATACTAATACGTTTGTAGATTATATAAAGAAAATTATAAAACACATTTTTTGTGGTTTTATATTAAAGCAGATAGTCAAACGTAAATGTAGTGGTAATGTTGCGAAGACACATTTATTTTTGTTTTTCTTTGTTTCTTTAGAAGCTTTTATTTTGGTTTTCTGTGGAAGCACAACAGACAACACACATGTTAACGTCCGCTACTACGGTTCGCTCCATATAGGTCTCACGAGCCACTTGAGAGACTTCCTCTCGAGCGTTATCTACTTTTTACATTTCAAAACACAGATCCATACCCGACTTCGACTTGAACTTATTAATCATGTCGTTTCCCACATTCAATCTTACTCGTATACATTTAAATATTCACATTTCTACTGAATAAACATCCCATAACGTTAAACGAACACTAACGTAACCGAGCGTCAACCCCGCCTCCTGGTAACCTAGCAACGGGCTAGCCGTTGTTTCCTCTTCGCTAGGTAATCACTCGGAGACGATACATTCAAAACGTAAATTTAACTCACATACCCTCGATCTCAGACTTCAATTACGAAACAGCCACACATACATTTGCTCTTATTTTCAACCATTTCCCCTTCTCACCTGTGGAAGCACAACAGATAACACACACGTTAACGTCCGCTACGACGGTTCGCTCCACATAGGTCTCACGAGCCACTTGAGAGACCTCTCTAGCGTTATTCCCCGGGGCGAACACGACCTCCACTGGTAGAAGTGGGTAACTGCACCCTGCTCACTGATCACTCTCACACATGCCACAAACCACAACAAAAGCAGGAACAGTGCTTTGCCACAATTATGCTACATAAACACGTCCTGGTCCCCTCTGGATCCTCTTTTCCGGTCCTCGCGATCACTCTCTTGGCTGCGGTGGGCATGGTTCTGCCCGCGGTGTCTTCCTTTGTCAGGGCATTCTCTGGCCCAGTGACCCATGCGGCCGCAGATGTGGCACGCCCCCTTTTCGCCTCTGTCTCCGCTAGTCGCCCTTCGTCGGTTGTCGTTGTTCCTGTAGGGCCGTCTCGCCGTGTCACTGAGGTGCTTCATCATGGTGAGGGAGGCACGCTTTATCTTCTTGTCCTCTGCATCGCTGGCCTCCTGCAGAAGCCTCTCAGCGTGCACTGAATGACGTCGGACCTCTGTCAGCCGGGCATGTTCAATCCCCACGCAGCAGCTTCTGTTAACTGCTTTGGCGATCTGGGGGAGCAGCCCTTGTCTGAAAGCAGTGATGAGGCTGGCCGTTTGGTTGACGGCAGTCCTGATGAACGTGGCGATGCTGCGGCGTTGGTGCTGGAGTGCGCAGGGTTGTACGGTGGTAGCTTTGTTGGATGAGGGCAGGCGGGAGGAGGGAAGACAGGCATGTCCAGGAGAGGGTCCCTCGGGCCTGTAAGAGAAGGATACAGACATTTGGTGCATTTGAATGCTCGTGTGTGAGTGGCTCCTTTTCTCCCTCCTCTGGGGAGTGTGTGTGAGTGTGTGCACCCTCTGCCGTTATCTCTGTCACCCCTGTGCTCCAGCGCCCAGCGCTGTTCACACCTTTCTTTACTTGTTTCCTGTCCCTGACCTCTGCTTCAGGTTTCCAGAATGAAAAACACCTTTCATGATCTTTGATGATTTGAATCTCCCACCTGTTTGGGTTTTTCTTTTTTGTAACCTTTCCCTCGGCTATATTCAGTTTATCCCGGAGGTTTCTCAATTCCTCCATACTCAGTGATCCTCCCTCTGGGAAACCATACTTTTCAACCCAAACATCCAACATATCAAGACAATCTGGACCGTATTTTTTCCGCATGTCGTCCACAATTTGTCCCCCCTGGGGAACTGCAGCAGCCACTTTGCTCTGGTTCTTCCCCATCCCTGTCTAGACTTATTACTTGTAGCTGCACAGGCGTCCCTGTGCCCCCTTTTTTTACTCAGGCGCAAAAAGGTAGAGAAAAAATTCACCCCTTCAGTACTTAGTCACCAAAGGTTTTGCCCGCTCAGCCCTCACCAACCTTCTTGGATATCTGGTGAGCGGGACAGGCCCGCGATATGACCTTGACTGGCGCGATATTATGATTTAGCGTACGTTACGCTCAACGTCATTCCGTGCGGCAGGTAAAAAAAAGGTGGTGTTGTCCCGGGTGTCCCAATTCCATCGCAAGCCGATCGGAGCCGATTATCACCCGGCTCGTTTGTCGGGTTGGTTGACCCGTTTTGTCGTGCAACAGCTGCAACTGCAAACTGCAGGCTTCAATTTACCGACGCCTTACACATGTGATGGCATGGAGACTGTGCATTGTAGCAACATCAGTCCCCTCAGAGAGAATCTTCTCCAAAACAGGGCAGATATTTACAGAGAGAAGAAACAGGATCAGCCGCACAAAGATGAGGCTCTTGGTTTTTCTCATTGTCAATCTTCACTAAAGGACAAAACTGTTATCTGAATGATGATTTTTTTTTTCTTTTTGTTTTACACATTTTAATTTATATTTTGTTGTGTGAGTTTCTGTAAGCGTATGTTGTTTGACTTTACATTTGTGTAGTAGTAAAAAACTAAACGTTTAAAATTGGTAATAGTTATTTAGATAGAGGCACCTAGACCCACCTGTGGGTCATAACACCCCCTCTCTTAAGAACTAAACCCTATTAACATACCTACAAACAAAACTAAACAAGAAAAACCTCAGTTCCCCTGAAATAAGAATTCCGCAGCTAGTCCACATGTACACGTGATAACGCATCTGCCAACACATTATCAACCCCCCTTCCTGTGGCAAATCTGGAGATTGAAGTCTTGCAGGAGCAGAGACCACCGCATGTACGGCTGGTTTGATTGCGCATCCTATCCAGGACCACGAGGGCATTATAGTCTGTAAAAACCTGACCCCAAATTAACATCAACATGGGCATTGTCAGAAGGAGAGCCAAAGCTTCTTTCTTAACTTCCCAGAATTGACTCTGTGTGCGTGTTGCTTACTTGTGGCATGTCCCTCTACTTCTATGTCATGGTGCAAAACTGACGTATGGCGGGGGTGGTCAGAAAACAATAGTGGGTGGCTCTCAATTAATTTAACAATATCATGACGGGCTAATGCAGGCAAATGGGACAAAAACAAGCTTAAGTTATTCATAATTTCAAAGTTTCCCTGGCGCGCCGAAGGAACACCGATTTTTTTTTTTTTTTTTTTTCATGAGCCCTCCCTCCGCCAATGGGCACGGAGGGGGCGGAGGCTCAGGCGACATATTTTTCCTAGCGACGTAACGCCCGGTTCACACTGGACGCGGAAGCGCCACAAAGCGCCGCAAAGTGCCGAGCGCTTCCATTCGGCGCCCATGTTAAGCAATGTAGTAGTTCACACCAGACGCGAACAGGCGCGCGGCTCCCCTCGCGGATCGCGCCATGCATTTAACGTCAGTTCACTGGACGTGGAAGCGAAGCGCCGCCGAGCGCTTCCATTCGGCGCCCACGTTAATCAATGTGGTGGTTGCGCGGCTCGCGGCATGCATTTGTTGTTTTGGCGTCTGCTCTATTTCGTGCGCGAGCCGCGAGCGGTCCTCGTCAATAGTACAGGAAGTCGCTCAATAAAAACGAGAAAATCCGGTGAATTTTCAAAATAAACTAATTTCAAAATTAAAAACCCAATGACAAATTCGATCATATATCATATTTGTATGTTATATTTGTCAGTACATTGTATCAGAGTGCGAGAGACATTAAACACACACACACACACACACACAGAGGAAGACTTGATCAAAATACGTCTGTTTGATCCTAGAGATGCCGGTCAATGATCATTATGAAAGAGGTCTTGTCTTGAGATGGACACCTGAGTGCGTGTTTCTATTTATTTACACACACACGCACAAAAGTGAGCTATGAAGCGGGCTGGCTACGGGGCGAGGGGGGGCGATGACGAAAATGATTTTTTTTATTTTATTTTTTTTAAAGAAAAAAAAAAGTGAAAAAGTGGGAGTGAAAAAAAGAGTGCAGCTGAGCAGAAGCGCTTGTCGACCGTCGCGGAGCTGTTCGCGTCTGGTGTGAACCAGTTGGAGCCTTGCTCGCGAAATTCGTTGGCGCGGCGCTTCCGCTTCCATTGAAATGAATGGCACGAGACGCGCGCCTGTTCACGTCTGGTCTGAACCACTACATTCAGTGCGTTTACATGGCACTAGAGAAAATCGAACTATTGCCTTAGTCCGATTATGATCGGAGAACTCACGTGCATGTAAACACCTTACTCCGATTATGATTGGATTGGATTATGATTGGAGTTTGAGAACTCCGATTGGAATCGAAGTGTTGTTGTAGCCCTCCAAATGCAAAAAACGTTCTTGTCTGCCTTTTAAAATAACCAGGAGCACAATAAATAGGGTACACCTTATCTGCAAAGCAAGTAACACGTACATTATGAACTATCGTTCCATATCATAATAGATTTAATATGTCAACCGAAAGCAGCTGACCGGCTGAAAAGACTCACTCCACCCCCTAGTGTTGGGAGGAGGACCCGTCAATAATTTGAATTTCTCAGCTGCATGTATACGGGGACCAAGGTGAGAACTCCGATTGGACGAGAAAACCGAATGATTGCTTAGTCCGATTAAGCTCTGCATGTAAACGCACTGATTGATTAACATGGGCGCTGAATGGAAGCGCTCAGCGATTCGCAGCGCTTCACTTCGCGGCGCTTCGCTTCGCGGCGCTTCTGTGTCCTGTGTGAACCGGGCGTAACTTTTCAACATTTTGACGTGGCAGACGCGGGACGATCGTTTTCTATCAGGAGTGTGCACTACATAATCTGTATCGGAAAGTTTGCGCTCCACGACATACGGACCAGAAAAACCAGCCTGCAAACCGGAACCGGGTAACGGCAACAATACCAACACACAACGCCTGTCTCAAAAACTCGAGCCACAGCTTTCTTGTCAAACTGCCGCTTCATTTTAGACTGGCTGGCGACAAGAGTTTGGTGAGCAGTTTCACAAGCACGATGCAAGCGTTCACGGAAAAAAAATGACGTAATCTAACACATTATTCTCTACTCGTTTAACATCGGAAAGCCACTTACCCCTTAACAGACGCAAGGGTCCTCTCACCGAACACTAAATCAGCTGGGCTGAACCTGAGGGACTCCCACACATACAATCGACGACTGAAGATACACTTTATGCTGCGGAACCATCACTGTGCTCCTTTTAACCCCTACCCCCCCCCCACACACACACACACACACACACACACACACACACACACTAAAATATACGAATTGCAGTAGGTTGGTTTTGTTGCTCTTGGTTGTCCGTTAGTTTTTTGAGAGTTAGTAGTCGATAGATCCCTAGATAGTAAGTTTGATAGATGGATAGAAATAGATAAGTTAGTTAAAGTTACACACACACACACGCACACACACATATATGTATATATATATATGTATGTATATATATATATATATATATACATTAACCTCTTTCAATGAACTCCAAAACATACATGGTCAAAATCCATATTATTATGTTGTTGTTTTTTTTAAATGCTCATACAAAACAAGAAAAAAGTGTCACATCCACTTGTAGTGCATTACTTTTGCCAGCAAGCTTCTCTTGTTACGACTGACCACATTGACCCATATTTTCCATATACTCACCTGAAACAGGTACCCTGCAAGGGCAACGACCTTCCCGAGGTGATCTGTGGAGTGACGAGCAACCAGCACGTGACCTCTACGACGAGCTTCCTCCCACGGAAGTGCCATAGGAGGACACGGATTAAATAGTATGGCTTGTCCACCAGAAGGCTGTATTATGGTGTACATAATATAAAACTTCGGCCCAGTTCTGCTTGTATTGCAATGGTTGGTGTTCCTGAAGTTTCATTTTTCGTCCCTTTTTATTTTTTACATCCATGTTTGTGATGAAATAGTATTGTGAATCGCTAGCTCGCATTGCATGCTGGGAAACAGCGTCACTCAAGGAAGTTTTGGCTTCGCTGACACGGTCCTGAAGGGAAGTGGGTTTTAGTGCACTGGAACGGGATGAATGTGTTTAATCAAGCAGTACAAACCTGATTAATTGTCTTAATACTTGACTTCGAATGGCCATATTGTTTAGGATTAGAATTAGATGACAACTTCTTCACAATATTTGCAACTATTCAATTTGACCAGCAGGTGTCAGTAGAAGACGAAATTTCATGTTGACTATTTCCTAATGGAAGTGCTCTCTTTACGTTGGATTTTTCTCATAATTATTTGAAGTGTAGGCCTGTAGTTGATGAGGAATCACGGTGTGCTAACGCTACTCAAACAGCTTAGATGAAAAAAGGAAGTGTGATTTGGGTTTGTGGTACATTATGACAATCTTGGACTTGCAAGACTGAGGCGACGGTTCAATTCCCATCAACGTGTATTATATATATGTTATTTAGCTCATCTATTCTACATTTTAAATAGATCACATTTGACATCTGACCCACTGAACACTTACTATTGAACATATTTTTAAACTATGGGCTATTTAGTCTTGTTTTAGGATATAATATAATTCATTGCACAAACTGTCAGGCTAAGTATAGAGCTATAGTCTACTACAATCAGTCGTGCCAAAAAAGAGACATTGTCTTTATTTTTCATTTTTATTTTATTGTGTCAGCATTGAACCGTACAACCATGTAGTGTTGTCCAACAAGAATGCATGGCGAATCAAATCCCAAACAACCGATGAAACAATGAACACGTTTCTATTGCACTTCATTTTATTGAGCACTAGATGACCTCCTCGAGCACTGTGTCATTGAAGCCTCGAGTAATGAACCATTTTTTGAAACAAGTGTCGAAGCTTCAACAAAGCCTCCATCGGCCATCACTACCTACGGCTGCGTGCTCTAACACCATTTCAGAAGTGACTAACTGCAGACTTGGGAGCGGAGGAGGGATGACAGTCAGGCTGGCTCGACTGCTCCTCCTTCTCAGCCGTGTCGCGTCCAATCAGCAGCCGACATCCAGGACCGCACCTGCAAGGCGTCATCCACTCTCTCTCTCTCTCACGCACTCACAAAATAAATTGTGTTCAATCATGTTAAACTTGGTTGGGGCACAGCCATGGCTCTTTATATTTTATTTTTATTTTATTTTGTATTTTATTTTGAAGTTAGCGCTTTGCATTCTGGGCGATCCTCAGTACAGAGGAAGCCCATGAAGCAGGTGAGACGGTCTCCTCCCTGCTGAGACAGAAATTAATGCAATAAGTTGAGCTATGCTTCATGTAACTGTGTTTCAGTGTTTAAATGTGTGCTGGTGTCTTTCATTTAATTTTTTTAATTTTTTTTAATTTTTATTTTTTTTTAGCAAAGTTCGGTTTTTTTATTGCTATTAAAAACGATTAGCATGCTAGCATGTCCATTAGCAGCACGCAGCTCTCATACGGAGCACGTTGTCTCTGCAGGAGGTGACCAAGTTTCACGGAGCAAGTTATGGTTGTGTCCCATTCTGTTTCAGGTATGTGTGTGTAACTGGAAGAATGTTACAGTGTATAAAAATGGAGCTTTAGGGAGCGAATTATTGAAATTGCGAATGTCATTTTTTTGTATTTTGTAGAAAAATGTATTTTATTTTTAATATTATTTGTATTGTAGAAACAACAACTATACGATCACTACTTCAGTACAGAGGAAGCCCATGAAGCAGGAGGTGACCAAGTTTCACGGAGCAAGTTATGGTTGTGTCCCATTCTGTTTAAGAGAATAAACTGCTGCTCCACACCTGACTTCTGCAAGTCTTCATTATACAGCAAGCAGGACAGAATAGGAGAGGTCACATTGGTGCCGTGACTCCAGACTCTTTTGTTGTGCTACCGATGCTGCAGAGCGACCCGGGGACTGTTCTGCTGCTGCTGTTCATCTGCGGTCACTGAAGTCGGTCAGATGTGTTGCTTTTGTGCAGTGTTAGACATCAGATAGAGGGTTTATGTACTTTTATTTGATTTTTTTTTTTTTTTTTTCAGTTTCCAGTCTAGGCATTTTGTGGTTTCATCCTTTTGTTTTGTGGTATTGTGTTTTGTTAACTTTTTGGAAAGATGAGTAATCCTCAGGGTAATGTTTTTGTAACTCCTTTTGGTGCTTGCAGAGGGAGGGGTTTTATGCATCCTTCAAGTTTACTGTTTGAGAGTCCTGTTCAGGGGGGTGGTGTAGTGTTGGGTAATCAGTGTACACCTGGGCGCCCCTTGCTCAGTACTGGTGTTATCCCTCCCCCCAACTCAGATGCAAACCCTCATGCCCTTGCTAGCCAGGGCACGCATTCCCCTGTCCCGGACAGGCACAGCATGTGTTCCCCTGCACCTACCCCTGATGTTATTGCTGCTAGTATTGTAGGTCAGATGGGTGATGCATTGATTCAACAGGTCAGCCAGCGGGTGGCACAGGACATTATCTCTCACCTCAGTGCATCTGTCACTACCCCTTTACTCAGTGCTGCCCCTTCACCTGCCCATGCTGATATGCTAGCCAGTTCCCCTTTACATAGTGCTACCCCTCGACCTAGCCATGCAAATGTGTCTGCCACAAATGCTTTTGACGTGTCCCATTTGCAATATGTCCCTCATCGAAAGCTGAAGGAGCCCCCCTGCTTCAGAGGAGACAACTCAGACTCTGTTTCCGTCCAGGAGTGGGAGGAGCTCATGAGGAGTTTCATTAAGAGGGGGAATCTGCAACCTGAGGAACAAGCGGAGGAGATCCTTGTTCATCTTGGTGGCAAAGCAAAGGATGTTGTCAGGTTTGGGACCAGGAACAGTGGTATTAACATCACCTGTAACCCCGATGCCATTTATGGTCTCTTGCGGAAGCACTTTGATTCTGTTCCGTGTTCACCACTCCCATTAGCAGACTTTTACACCACTCTTCCTGGGAAGGGTGAGGATGCCTTTGACTACTGGCTTAGACTGAACCGCGCTGTTGACTTGGCCATAGAACGTCTGAAGGAGCAAGGAAAGTCACTGGACAGCCCCAGCACTGAGGTGACTCGAATGTTCATAAAGAACTGCCCTTCTACTGAGCTCGCCATGACCTTCAGGTCGAAGACGATAGACAAGTGGACTGCTCGTGAAGTCCAAGACATTCTGAACGAATATCATTCTGAAATGATGTCAGTGAACAGAACTTCCAGAGAAAGGGTGTCAGTGAATGCTCTTGCTGCTGTCTCGCCACCTGCACCACCTGCTGAAGAACAGAGCCCACTGCAGCCACAGGCCACTGACCCTGATGCCCTGAACCGCCTTATTAACATGCTGGAGAAGGTGCTCCTGCAAAGATCTTCCCCAGCTTCAAACAGTCCTGTTCATGGTCCGACTCGACGGCCTGGCCCAAGGCACCCCAGGATCGGTGGGTTGCACTTGGAGGAAATGTCTTCTTCTCCACCATGGACTTGACGTCTGGCTTCTACAATGTGCCACTCCATGAAGAGCACAAAAAATACACAGCTTTCTCTTCACCTTTTGGCCTCCACTAGTACAACAGAATGCCACAAGGTCTGTCCAACAGTCCTGCAACATTCATGCGAATGATGATGTCAATCTTCGGGGATGAAAACTTCACTAGTCTGCTCTGCTATCTTGATGACCTGATGGTCTTTGCCCCAACTTAACAGCAGGCGCTTGAGGGTCTAGAGATGGTGTTCTCCCGTCTGAAAAGTCACAAACTCAAACTGGCCCCCAAGAAGTGTCATCTCTTGCGGAGGTCAGTAAGGTTCCTGGGACATGTCATTTGTGGGGACGGGGTGATGAAGGACCCTGACAAGATGAAAGCCATCATGGATGTGGGAGAGGCTGACCTGATGGAGAGTGATGGTGTGACCCCTTCCTGGAGGAAGATTAATTCTTTCCTGGGCCTAATCTTCTACTATCAGCACTTCATAGCTGACTGCTCTGCTAAAGCAAAACCCTTGTTCAGACTCCTCTCTGGAAGGCAGGTGCAGCAGAAGGCCATGAGAGGCAGGAAGGTGAAAAAACGATCATCTGCTCCACCAGCGCTTATGGCGAGCGACTGGACTGCTGCATGCAAAGAATCGTTCCAGACCCTGAAGAATGAATTAGCTTGCAATGTCACCTTATCCCACCCCAACTTCAGTGAGCCCTTCGTTCTCGCTGTTGATGCATCGTTTGATGGCATTGGCGCAGTCCTGTCTCAAGTGCCACCAGGTGAGACTGTTGCTCGACCTGTCGCTTTCGCCAGCAAGACACTGTCCCGATCACAAATTAACTATCCAGCGCACAGGTTGGATAGTTTCCGTCCAGGAAAATGGGCCATTTGTGACAAGTTTGGTCATTGTCATTGCCCATTGTCCTACATCTTAACAAAGCCATGTTTGGACGCATGTGAACAAAGATGGGTTGCTAAGCTTGCCGCATTCGATTTCGATCTGAAGTATGTCCCTGGCGTTAAGAACGTTGTCGCTGATGCGCTAAGCCGCGAGCCATTCGTTCAGTCATGTATCAGTCAACGTCTGATGAAAGAGCCCTACGTTGCACTGCTGGACGAAGTTAATGGCGTCGTCAGGGGTACAGTGCAAGATGCCTTCCGGCTGACAACTGCCAAGTTCTTCGAGAAAGGGAACCAAGACCATCCGATTCTGATGCTGAAGCCGTTATTTTATTTTGAAAGGTGACCCGCAGCTATTTTAGGTCGAGAAAAAAAAATGGCCGGAATGTTTGATGGAAAGCGGGTCAAGCTGGAGTGGTTGGTGAGCCAAAAATTATTTTGACCTCACGTTGTCTGTGTTGCCTCGAACCAAAAACTCAAGAAGGAAAATAAACGAGTTAAATGGAACCCACGTCTCATCAATTTATGAATGATGTAGTGGTGCTGGTATGACGGACGGACATTGAAGACACCTGAGCGTCAAAGGTAAAGAGCGGCTACATGAATGAAAACTGTGGAACTACACAGTCAATCAACACAATCAACACATTGAACACACAAACACATCACATCCTTCCTTCATTTGGCAGCAGACAATAAAACAGCAGTTGGATCAAAGATGCAGTGGAGTCCGAAGAGACGCCAGTGAAGGATCTCTGATCCAGTGGAGCTCCAAGCTGCAGTGACTTTACACACAACTGAGCATCATGTTGAGTTGAAGCAGCAGATCAGAGCAACACTGTCAGTCACAACAGGACGTGTTGACACTCAGTGGCTGGAACACACTGGAGTGTGAAGCTGCACTGAGGACACTGTAGTGGAGACACTGAGGACCTGGGGCTTCATTTACAAAAACGTACATGGATTTCATCCTGAAACAAAAAAATCTGGATGTTCAAAATGTTGCGAACGCACAAACGCACACCCATTTCCTTTGAGAGTCCCAATCCTCGTGGAATTGATCGCACATGAGCACGAGCCCTGCTCTTCCCTCGGAACACCTCCACATACAAAGCGTTGGACTTTTGGAAGGACAGTCTTGAGGTCAGCATGACTAAAATCTCCAGTGAGGATGGTAAAGCTTTTGGGTTTGCTGTCTGTTGATCACTGATGGCCTGTTACAGTTCATTGAGTGCAGCGTTCCTCTCACTGCTGTTGTTGGTGGGAGGGATGTAAACTGCAACTAGCAAAATGGCAGTAAACTGCCAGGGCAGATAGAATGGACGGCACTTTATGATCATCAACTGTGCCAGTGGTGAACAGTGTTTGCATACCACTGCAGTGTCCTGGCACCACGCACCACAGATGTAAACACATGCTGCACCACCGCGGGACTTCCCTCCATTTACATGATGATGGTGATGATGATGATGATGATGATCAGACATTAATGAGTCTTGATTCACTTTCACTGTCTTTAGAATCTCACATGTCGACCACAACTTCTCTCTCTGCTCTCCTTCATCCAGTGAACTCTCAGAGCTTGAGTGTGCAGTGGTGTCTTCAGCTCTGCAGTCCAGCCCCTCCCACCTCTCACTGCTGGACCTGAGTGAGAACTTCCTGAGGGATCCTGGAGTGAAGCTGCTCTGTGCTGGACTGCAGAGTCCAAACTGCAGACTGGAAGTTCTCAGGTCAGTTCCTGCTTTCTACTGGTGGACAGTGTGTGTCAGCAGATGACAACTGGTGTGTAACGCTGCTCAGTGTGAAGACTTTGAAGCAGATATTAAAGACTCATCTAGACAAAGTGGATGTTGTTGATATTTTCATGTCAACAATCTGCAGCCAGAAAAGACTTTGGATGGTGGAAGAAAGTGTGGAAAATGTCTCCAGTCACTTGAGAGCTCAATGGAAGTTGTTGATTGGTGATGAAGGTCACATGACTGAGCAGAAGATCCTGTGAAGGCAGATTAATAGTGCAGCAGTATTTCTTCATCTTGTCCTTTGAATGTGTTTGACTTGTAACGAGTCTCTGATGACTGAAAACAGCAACAAGCACACAAAGGACTCACTGATTATTTTCCATCTTCACTGCTGATTGGCTGCACACTGACTGACACACTGCTGTTGTTATTGTGTTGACAACCCACTGGCACAATGACTCCTTTGAGGGAATGACTCAGTGATCCCAACAGCTGCACATCTGGATCATCAACAGGGAGGAATGACTCTGAATATGACATTTACACCATGGAACAAATCAAATATTGATTCTTTATTCAGGCTGGAGAACTGCTGGTTGACAAAGCTCAGCTGTGATTGGCTGCTCTCAGCTCTGAAGTCCAACCCCTCCCACCTCAGAGAGCTGAACCTGAGTTGGAACCACCTTAAGGATTCATCAGTGAAGGAGCTGAGTGGTTTTCTGCAGAGTCCAGACTGTAAACTGGAGACTCTGAGGTCAGTTCACCCTCTTCACTCTCCAACTTCTATCACTCTTGTTGTTGTTGTCATGATTTTCACTTCACTGCTGTTGGAAATTCAATTTGCAGACACTTTTTTTTTGATAATGAATGAAAGGGCGTGTTTTCATTGCCTCACCTCGCCTCGCCATGGCATGGTGTTAGGGTGTTTGCACTGGCCGCTACACAGTTGTAGGGGGCGCTGTTTTGGTACCTCAATCCCCCAGGGTCCGAGCAAGACGAAGCGAGTTTAGTGGTGACGTAGCGACGAGCAGGGCACTGGATTGGCTCCGTGTCCGCGTCGATGTTCCCTGTCAGAGCGGACATCCACGCCAACTCCTTTGACACAGAACGTCCGTGTCAGGTACATTTTACCGTGAATACAAGTAGCTACTATTGGTGTTGTACAAATACATTTATGTGTATACAGTTTTTGAAAACAGCTTTTTCAATACATGTTTACTTTCGTCTTTTGGGGAGAGGCAGGCGAACCGGGAATGCCCTCGACGTCGCGAGTGTGTTCAACCATATTCGCGAAAACGACAAACGGCAAATGGCGAAGCGCTCGGTAAAGAAAACAAATCGAGTTGCTCCTGCGTGAGGCGCGGTAAGCTAGGGAACCCCAGGAGTCTTGAGGAGAGAAGAAATACTGATTCGTCGAGAGGACGTGGCTCTTGGCCGCGAGGAAGCCTCAAACACCGCGGCATATAACAAAGTCGTCCTTGGCTCGCAAGGGCAGCTATTTCAAATAAGGAGGCGTGTTTACTGTCTGTTTTTCTGTTTGTTTGTTTTTAAATAAACGCTATTTCCCGTTGTATCCGTCTCGTGTTTACTTTTGGTGAAAATATGAAGGTTGAACTACACATTTGCTCGCATGGAAAACGAAACAATAAATTATAAATGTTGCTGCATAAATGATCAACTGTGACTTCAGTGAGGGAAAGTGTTCTTTCTTGAACAGAAAAGCAACCACAGACCGAGCAGCAGGTATGAAACAACTTCTACTTTGTCCATCGCTGCGCTGTTGTGTATCGCACAGAAGTGATGCTGGGGAAAACATTGTCCCGCTTTACCGTGTCGACTCCGCCCACGGTCTCGTAATCACAGAGCCAATGAAAATGCAATCGTACCGAGGCGAACCGTGGTGAGGCAAGGCAATGAAAACACGCCCTAAACTGGGCTTGAAGGTACAGTGGGTAAAATCCTGCCATCTAGTGGTCAGATTGCAGACTGCTTTTGTTGCAGATTCTGAAGTCGACGTTTCACTTTGATGTTCAGAGTGATGACACCCTGGTAAAATTCCATCGTTATAAACTCTCCATCATTTCTTCTCTATTCAGGTTGGAGTACTGCTGGTTGTCAAAGCTCAGCTGTGATTGGCTGCTCTCAGCTCTGAAATCCAACCCCTCCCACCTCAGACACCTGGACCTGAGTCAGAACCAGCTGCAGGATTCATTAGTGAAGGTTCTGAGTGGTTTTCTGCAGAGTCCAGATTGTAAACTGGAGACTTTGAGGTCAGTTCACCCTCTTCACTCTACAACTTCTATCTCTCT
The DNA here is from genome assembly GCF_046127955.1 of Nelusetta ayraudi. Classification (NCBI taxonomy): domain Eukaryota; kingdom Metazoa; phylum Chordata; class Actinopteri; order Tetraodontiformes; family Monacanthidae; genus Nelusetta; species Nelusetta ayraudi. The sequence goes on from NW_027466074.1 coordinate 1,219,002, forward strand.
TGTTGTTGTCGTCATGATTTTCACTTCACTGCTGTTGGAAATTCAATTTGCAGACACTGGTTTGTGTTTGAAATGAGTGGAACTGGGTTTGAAGCAGGGGTGTCCATTAGGTCAATCGTGTGGAGTCCTCGTCACTTCCAGCAGGTAGAATGGTTCAGGCAGGAACTCAGTGATCTTGGTCATAATGTACGATGTGCTGGATTTTGTTTTTATATGTGCTGGATTTTACAGTCAAAGGTAAATGAGATGAATCGGCTTCTGCACCGCTCAGATCAAATAAAGGAGACATAAAGCAGATTTCATTTTAAATCTGAAACTATAATAATTGTTAAAATCAATGTATACTTCAGATACCTGCATTCTGTATGAGAGCAGACAGGGACAGCAAAAAGAGTTTGGCTGTTGTTTTCTTTAAATACACGCCAAACTACCGTGCTTGTCACGTGAGCCTGCAATCCTGGCGTAAACTGACGGAGACGCCTCACTCACAAAATACGCTTCAAAGTCACGCACAGCAGAAGCACCGGAGATCCTGGGAGATGCTGCTAGCAAAACATCTGCGTTACACACACACACACACACACACACACACACACACACACACACACACACACCGATTGTATAGTAGGTAGATCTTTTTGACTTGGTCATTTTAAAAGTAGCTTGCATGTTGAAAAAGTGTGAGCACCCCTGGTTTAAAGGTACAGAGTGTAAAATCCTGCCATCTGGTGGTCAGATTTCAGATTGCAGCGCTCATTCACTCACCCTCTCTCCTTTGTTGAGTGTCAGATTCTAAAGTCGACATTTGACTTTGATTCTAAACTCTCCATCATTTCTTCTCTATTCAGGTTGGAGGGCTGCAGGTTGTCAGAGCTCAGCTGTGATTGGCTGCTCTCAGCTCTGAAGTCCAACGACTCCCACCTCAGACACCTGGACCTGGGTCAGAACCAACTGCAGGATTCATCAGTGAAGGAGCTGAGTGTTTTTCTGCAGAGTCCAGACTGTAAACTGGAGACTCTGAGGTCAGTTCACCCTCTTCACTCTACAACTTCTATCACTCTTGTTATTGTTGTCATGATTTTCACTTCACTGCTGTTAGAAATTCAGTTTGCAGTCACTGGTTTGTGTTTGAAATGAGTTAAACTGGGTTTGAAACAGGGGTGCCCATTAGGTCGGAGAGAGGGAGAGTGAGAGAGAGAGAGAGAGAGAGAGAGAGAGAGAGAGAGAGAGAGAGAGCTTTAAGAGTGGAGTCCTCGTCACTTACAGCAGGTAGAATGGTTCAGGCAGGAAGTCAATGATTAGAAAACACGGTGGTTGTGGTTGATCTTGGGGTGAATTCCAATTCCTCCCTTAACCCTCAATCTCAACCCTCAATCTCAAAAATGCGCGCTCTCTGCTAGGTGCAAATGCTGTCCCCATTCTAAGAACGTCCAGTTGAGGGAGGAGATTAAGGGCTGTATCGCCCTCAATATTGAGATTTTCCGGGACCACCCTTGGCAGTGAGGGCTACCCAGTAGGCATTGTGTATTTTCGCCAAGACATCTTCGAAAAAGATGGCGACGAAAAAGCGAGCTACAAATGGAAGTATTTTCTTAGTTAATAAAGATATAAATATTACGAAACCATTTAATGTCTTAGTTTAAGAGTTTTTTATGGATTATTGACATCGTTGTTGCGTAACATTTTTATTTTTTTTTACTTTACGATGTTTGTCAGCCGGACCGGCGGTCCCGGCTTCACGTTACTTGTGTACCTCGTTGTGTAGCGACGGAGGACTTCTTCTTTTTCATCGTCTTTTTCTTCTTCTCCTTCTTCTTCGTCGTTGTCGTCTTCTTGACAGACTGGACTTAGCTTTGGCATACGGCAGCCCCCCACAGTCTGAAGACGTAACTGCACTTAAGGGGTGTCCCATTTCTAAGCCCTTACACTTATTTTTGAGGGCCAAGATTGAGGGCCAAAGATTGAGGGTTAAGGGCGAGGGTTGAGATTGAGGAGTTAAGGGAGGAATTGGAATTGGCTCTTGGTCATAATGTCCGATGTGCTGAATTTTGTTTTGACGCCTCGCTCGGAAAATACGCTTCAAAGTCACGCACAGCAGAAGCACCGGAGATCCTGGGAGATGCTGCTAGCAAAACATGTGCGTTACACACACACACACACACACACACACACACACACACACACACACACACACACCGATTGTGTAGTAGGTAGATCTTTTTGACTTGGTCATTTTAAAAGTAGCTTGCATGTTGAAAAAGTGTGAGCACCCCTGGTTTAAAGGTACAGAGTGTAAAATCCTGCCATCTGGTGGTCAGATTTCAGCGCTCATTCACTCACCCTCTCTCCTTTGTTGAGTGTCAGATTCTAAAGTCGACTTTTGACTTTGATTCTCAGAGTGAAGACACCCTGGAAAAACTCTCCATCATTATAAACTCTCCTTCATTTCTTCTTTATTCAGGTTGTGGAGGTGCAGGTTGTCAAAGCTCAGCTGTGATTGGCTGCTCTCAGCTCTGAAGTCCAACCCCTCCCACCTCAGACACTTGGACCTGAGTTGGAACCACCTTCAGGATTCAACAGTGAAGGAGCTGAGTGGTTTTCTGCAGAGTCCAGACTGTAAACTGGAGACTCTGAGGTCAGTTCACCCTCTTCACTCTACAACTTCTATAACTCTTGTTGTTGTCGTCATGATTTTCACTTTACTGCTGTTGGAAATTCAATTTGCAGACACTGGTTTGTGATAGTAATGAATGAAACTGGGCTTGAAGGTACAGTGGGTAAAATCCTCCCATCTAGTGGTCAGATTGCAGATTGCAGATGCTGAAGTGGACATTTCACTTTGATTTTCAGAGTGATGACACCCAGGAGAAACTCTCCATCATTATAAATTCCATAATTTATTCTCTATTCAGGTTGTGGGGCTGCAATTTGTCAGAGCTCAGCTGTGATTGCCTGCTCTCAGCTCTGAAGTCCAACCCCTCCCACCTCAGAGAGCTGGACCTGGATGGGAACCAGCTGCAGGATTCAGGAGTGAAGCCACTAATGGATCTTGTCTACAGCAGTGACCATCAACTGGAGAGTGTGAGGTTAGTACTGGTTTGGAACCATTGGATGATGGTTCCAGCACCAAAGCCAGTTGATCCCACAGCAGAGGTCCCCTGTTCCCAGTCACAGTGTGAGAGGAGGATGGTGACGTCCAGCTGCTCCTCATTCATCCAACATCTGCTGCCAAACTGCTTCTTCTCTCAGTTCACCACTCAATTATTGATCAGTTCATCTTCATCAGGCCTCAGTATCAGTCCAACACTCCATGGTCACATGACCTTCTGATGTTCCACACTTGACATGTGACTGAGAGTCTGCTTCTTCTCACCAGTCACTCCATCATCTCCATCAACAGTCAACGTCTCTGTGATGATGCGTTCAAGGACCGTCCTGGTCCTGACTCCTGCTGTCTCTTCTTATCTTTGCAGGTGGTGGTGAGGATGAGGAGAGTGAAGAGGAGCGCTCCATCTACTGGTGGCTGACAGAACTACAACCAGTGGAGCCAAACAGCAAGCTGCACGCACCAACACTGTGTGGGCGTGTCACGACCTTTGACCCCAGTGCAGCCTGGTGGCTGGCGGACTGCTTCTCCCTACAAGCTGCTGTGGTTACTGGGAGAGACGTCCCAGAAGCCACTGGTGGAGCTGAATCCTCAGTGGAAGAAGCAGGACTTGGAGCAGCTGCTCAGTGAAGGCAGCAGCAACACAACCACTGCTTCTGCTCTCATCATCCACGGCTGGAACATCTCAGCATGAAGGTTCCACACATCAACAACACACTGCTCTGCTCTCACTTCAGACTTCTATAACATCTTCATTTTGGAGGTGAAAAATACTTTTCAAGAGACTTTATTTCTGCTTCATGATCTTAAATAAGGAAATCATGTGGAAAAGATAAAGTGATTCACAACACCTGTGATGGGAACTCAAATCATTATTGAATCATAAGTAAGACAAAAGAAGTTTCCCTCAAAATAATTCATGGTTTTGATGCTTGCCAGATGTTTGTGTGGAGATTTCAGAAGGACATCAATGAATCAGAAGGAAACCAGATCATTTATTTTATGTGATTATGTTATATCATCCTAACTTTGTTACTAGCTCAAACATTATATTTCAATGATTCAATATTCTGACAATAAAAGCCATCACAACCTGTGTGACTTTGACCTCAACTGACATTTCATTTCTGCTGCTTTAACACTTTGATTATATATCTCCTGAAGTCCTACCATGGGGATTCTCCATATCTGAATAACTTGTGTACTCAAACCTTCTGTAGGCCATACCCACTTCTCCACTAGGTCTCAACATAAACCACATGAATCAATGAAAATTAATCTCACTTTTACAAACAAATCCAATTCAGTTCAAATATAATTTAAATAAAATAAATGATACATTATAATTAATCACCAACAGATAAATCAATGCAAGATATGAGGTGGTTTGCCCTCTCTGGGTCGGTGGGGAGGCCCTGCCTCAGGGGGAGGAGTTCCAGCATCTCGGGGTCTTGTTTGGGACAAGGGGGAGGTGTTCCAGGTGTGTCCCACCAGGAGGAGACCCTGCTGGAGGGACCAGGTCTCTGGGCTGGACTGGGAAGCCTTGGGGTCCCACTGGAGGAGGTGACTGGGTCCAGGGTAGTCTGGGGGTCTCTGCTGAGGCTGCTGCCCCCGAGACCTGACTCCAGATACGGCAGTAGAAGATGGATGGATGGATGGATGGATGCCAGGTGATAGAACATTTCATAAAAACAGACTCTGCATTATAACTTCTATTACACTCGAAATAACTCACTCCAATATAACTGCACTCGTCCTTCTCTCACATTACATTGGATCACAATGACCAAACAACACAACAAAGACAATGATCCAACTGTACTGCCACGTCCAGACTCAGTGTAGGTCTGTAGGCCTCTTGGACCTTCATGTGAACCACTGCGTGTTGACTGGAGGTGAAACATGGCTGACTGCTGTCCTCCTACCTGGACAATGCAATCTCACTTTCAATCTCACAGCCACTAAAAAACCTGATTGTGATTGAGAGGTCCTCAGCAGCCAATCACTGTTGGGAGTCCAGCCTTCAAACACTCCTCCTGAATCCACAGTCACATCTGTGAGCATCTGGAACTTTGGCCCTGATCCTCCACACCACACAACTTGGGATGACAGCGCCACCTACCTGGATCCTTTCAGCAGCCAGTCCATGGTCTGACCCGTTTCCACTGTGGCCTGTTGGCTCATCTGGACCGGAGTCTGGATCATCAGTGTCCAGGTTCATGGAATCTGTCAGAGTGCCGCCGTCCTGTCATGTAATGATAGAGAATCACTCTATTTATACTAATGTGCAGAACCACTAGAGTGTCATTTCTTCACTGCTGTCAGCAACAAGCATTTGGTGTCACACTGGTGTACAACACTTATGGGCTAATTAATAAGAAATGACATATTTATGAATCACCCGCAATGCCCAGATTGTTGCTGCTTATCTGCTGATATGAGCCGTCAACTGTTGCAATATAGAACCACGGGCAGGAAATTACAATTAGTGTAGAGCGTATTATAATTTAAAAGTTTACTAACGGTAGTTCTTTAAAGAATTTAGCAGGGATGGAACAGCCTAACGTGACGACGTCACTTGTAAAACGGAAGGAGCTCAACTTTCTGTCACGGTGAAAACTCCGTGTTACGTCCCGTCTAGGGGGACCGAGACGCAACGTGTGGGACACCTTCCCCCACTCCCAAGCCTCATTAATTTCTCACGGCAGTTGGCGGTTTTCAACAAAAACATTTATGAATCAGTAAATGAAAGAAACAAAACAACTTAACCGGTGGGCAGCAAAGGCTTCAGGGTGGGCCCAGGCCAAAATAATAAACCAAACTCCAACTAGCTCGCCTTAAGAACTAACTAAAGAAAGAAAGAGAAGCCAAATACAGAAAGGCTAACCTCCCTACATACTTAATAAACAGGAGAAAAGAGGGGACAAAGAAAATGGCAGCCCACCCCTACGGCTGCGTGCTCTAACGCCATTTCAGAAGTGACTAACTGTGGACTTGGGAGCGGAGGAGGGATGACCGTCAGGCTGGCTCGACTGCTCCTCCTTCTCAGCCATGGCGCGTCCAATCAGCAGCCAACATCCAGGACCGCACCTGCAAGGCATCATCCACTCTCTCACACACACACAGACAGAAACATAGAGGCACCTAGACCCACCCGTGGGTCATAACACCCCCTCCCTTAAGAACCAAACCCTATTAACATACCGACAAACAAAACTAAACAAGAAAACCCTCAGTTCCCCCGAAATAAGAATTTCGCAGCTAGTCCACATGTACACGTGATAATGCATCTGCCAACACAATATCAAGATCCCTAGATAGTAAGTTTGATAGATGGATAGAAATAGATAAGTTAGTTAAAGTTACACACACTACATATATATATATATATATATATATATATATATATATACATACATATATACATTATATTTTTATTTTATTATTAACTTCTTTCAATGAACTCCAAAACATACATGGTCAAAATTCATATTATTATTATGTTGTTGTTTTTTTTAAATGCTCATACAAAACAAGAACATTATTTCCAGCAACAAGCTTCTGTTACGACCGCCGCAACGATTGGTGGAGTGACAAGCACCCAGCACGTGAACTCTACGATGAGCTTCCTCCCACGGAAGTACCATAGGAGGACACGCATTAAATAGTATGGCTTGTCCACCAGAAGGCTGTATTATGGTGTACATAATATAAAACTTCGGCCCAGTTCTGCTTGTATTGCATTGTATTGGTTGGTGTTCCTAAAGTTTCATTTTTCGTCCCTTTTTATTTTTTACATCCATGTTTGTGATGAAATAGTTTTGTGAATCGCTAGCTCGCATTGCATGCTGGGAAACAGCGTCACTCAAGGAAGTTTTGGCTTCGCTGACACGGTCCTGAAGGGAGTGGGTTTTAGTGCACTGGAACGGGATGAATGTGTTTAATCAAGCAGTACAAACCTGATTAATTGTCTTAATACTTCACTTCGAATGGCCATATTGTTTAGGAATAGAATTAGATGACAACTTGTTCACAATATTTGCAACTATTCAATTTGACCAGCAGGTGTCAGTAGAAGACGAAATTTCATGTTGACTATTTCCTAATGGAAGTGCGCTCTTGACGTTGGATTTTTCTCATAATTATTTGAAGTGTATGCCTGTATCTGCACACAATTTGGAATTCGTCCCAGCGCCCTGAGCCGTTAAAATATAAATTGCAGATATATATATATTATATATATGTATATGTATGTATATATACATATATGTATATATATATATATATATATATGTATATATATATATATATATATATATATATATATATATATATATATATATATATATATATATATATATATATATATATATATATATGTATTTATACATATATATATAATATATATATCTGCAATTTATATTTTAACGGTTTATATAGATCCCTCAGGCTCCATTCAAAATGGGGGTTATTGTAGGAGAGTTGCAGTCAACTGAGATTTGGAGAGAGTTTGGATTACTAGATTTTGGATAGTGTTTATAGTTTGGAGTGTTTGAGACTAGATAGCGTTTAGTTTGGAGATAGTTTTGAGAGCTTAGGGAGAGAGTGAGGAGAGGAGAGGTGATAGGATGGAGCCCCCTGTCCTGTACATCAATGTCCATGTTACACAAGCATCTATGCCAGGGGTGCCCATTACGTCCATCGCGATCTACTGGTCAATTGCGAAGGGAGTTTGGGTGATCGCATGGAGAGAGAGAGGGAGAGAGAGAGTGAGTGAGAGAGAGAGAGAGAGAGAGAGAGATCCGCGTCAATTACAGCAGGTAGAATCGTTCAGGCAGGATTAGAAAACACGGTGGATCTGGTTGATTTTGGTCATAATGTACGATGTGCTGGATTTTGTTCTTATATGTGCTGTGCTTTACAGTGAAACGTTAATGTGACGTATCGGCTTCGGCACCATTCAGATCAAATAAAGACCAGACAGGGACAGCAAAAAGAGTTTCGCTGTTGTTTTACACGCAAAACTACCGGGGTTGTCGCGTGAGCTTGCAATCCTGGCGTAAACTGATGGAGACGCCTCGCTCGGAAAATGAGCTTCAAAGTGCGCACGCACTGCAGACGCACCGGAGATCCTGGGAGATGCTGCTGGCAAAATGTCTGCATCACACACACACACACACACACACACACACACACACACACACACACACACACACACACACACACACACCAATTATCCCTAACCTATGCGCTGGAAAACACAAAACTATACAGCAAAACATCTTAACGTAAACACACTTTTATTGATAAAATAAAACATAGGCAGATATAACCTAAACAATTTTAAACCATGAGTTTTCTGTGCAATGATGAGCATAAATGCACATGGGAACATGTTGACCCATTTAATCCTCTTTCTTTCTTTATCATTGGACTACAAATATATTTCTGAATTAATATGTTTTCCTGTTTTATAGGAAGTGGATCTTTTTGACTTGCTCATTTTAAAAGTAGCTTGCATGTTGAAAAAGTGTGAACACCCCTGATCTATGCCCTTTTCCAAGTCCCACAATCACTTTCACTGTCATCTGCCTGATTAAACCCATGCCATTTTCAGAAGAAAATTGCACAAACAGAATACATTCAAAAAATGTATCATACACATAGTTATCAAGTCAAGTTATTTATTTATTGTCATTGTTGAACAAAGTTAACAACAAAATTTGTTTGGAGCATCCCCATAACCACTGGCATCAGTACCGATAAAATAATCATAAATAAGTGAGAAAAACAAAACAAAAATATATATAATTTATGTACAGAAATTATTTGGTCATTCATTTTTTGCAATTCATAGTCATTCCCAACAGACATAACAGACACAAAAATTCAATGCATCACACGTGGTTCAGACACAGCTTGCCTGTGATTGTACATTTGGCCAGTAGGTGGTTTCGTGTGCACATGAAGCTTCGAGAAATGAACCGTTTCTCGAACCAGTTGGCTCAAGTGGTTCAATGCCTCATGAGGCTTCACCTCACCATCACTACAGTCACTGCATCCTGAATCAGTCACACTCAAAGTCGCACACCACCTCTGCTTTGTTCTGGACTGTGGAATGGGCAATATTAATTTAATCTAATTACATTCTGTTTTATTACTTTATGTCTATTTTAATGCTCTTTATTGGTGCTGAATGGAAGTGTGGTTGTTGTTTTATGAGCTAATGGATAGACAAGTGGCCTATAACATAAGACGCTTAAATGAAGTGAATAGGATATGTCCACAATGTCAAGAAAGGAAGCAGGGTGTCTTTAAAATCGATAACATTTGAATACGTATTAAAAGTTGAGTTGATGTTGTCTGATCTTGTATTGACATTATGAGTAATTTATACAACTTTTCCCAGGAACTTTTCCCAATGATGAGGTTGAGGGCCCATCATCTGCAATTCAGCATTCTGCAGGTAGTCATCACCAAATCAAGCGTATTCAGCTGTCATAATCCTGTTTGTAAATAATACATATAAACTGTGTACTTGTAATATAAGTCAAACTTTGGTAACTTGAATATAATTCTCACAAAGGGATTTTTCATGTGTATGCACTTTGTACCTGTTATGAATTAAAAAAAAAAAAACATTCATAACTAAACTCAGTTGTTGGTTTCCATCTCTATAAGTTAACAAAGATACATAGATACCTATGAAACACTTGTTTATCTTGCTGAAACTAATACTAGGTTACTAGTACTAGATACACCAGTATACTCTCCCGGAGCACAGATCAACCCACTCAAACAAACAAAAAGCATTTTACTCAGTCAGATAAGATTACTAAATGCTGGATGATACACTGTTTTGTGCGTTATTTGGGTAAATAAAATAGTTCTATTATTCATACCTCCGCCTACCATTTATTATTACCTAAGGCATAGGGCATTTAAAAAAACAAAACAAATGTCATTCCGGTGTGCCACCCGTCTGTGCCCCGAGCTTGCCCCCCCAAGAAATAAATTCTAGGACCGCCCCTGTTTCCAACACTGTGGATGCTCGGTTGTTTATTGCAGCAGACAGATAAACAATTAAACGGCTAAAGCCATCTATTCCACCGTGAATGACAAATCTCCAGCTTTTGGTAAAAAAAGGGAGAGAAGATGGAAAGAGAAATCTAAAATATATAAGGCATCAGATAGCTAATTGAAAAAGGTTCATGCACAGCTTATTTGACACAAAAAAGGTATGGTACAAAGATGAAAAGATTTGGAGTGGGTAGAAAATGTCAATGTTTCATTTGTTTAAAAACAGTTTTGAAAAATACCGTATTAATTTGTGGTTTCCATCTATGTGCCACATTGCATTTGGTGCAGGAACAGAATACTGCCTCCGTCTTAGTGTGCGATTGGCCAAGGCTCGCACTTCAGTCCCAATTGGGTCCACTCTTCTTAAGGAATCACGTACTCTTTGAACTACAACAACAGCAAAAAAAAAAAAAAGAAAGACAAACTACATAAAATATTAAAGGCACAAATCCGTGTTAACACAGATAATGCTGACAAAAGGTATGATTTCATTTATTAAATACCCCCCCTTTCTTTTTTTAAATATACCGCCATTCTTTTTTTAATCATCCATGTAAGCACTTTTAGCTACATTTTGTACGGAAAGCGTTATACAAATAAAGCTAATTATATTTGTTTGTTTCGGTTAAACTGATGCACAATACAGATTACTGAATACATTCATGTGGGGATCAACTTCATATCAAACTTACTTTGCACTCGTAATCCCCTGGCATGAAGGAATGCTCTCATCATTCTGTACCCTGTGTTTGGGTGACTGAGTTGGATTTCTGCAATGACGGCATCCAGCTCTTCATCACAAAGCGCTGAATACATGTCCGACATTCTAAACAAACAAAGAATAATTCCTGAAATTTTACTTGGCAAGAGCCAAAACATATAAAATAATAATAATAATAATAATAATAATAATAATAATAATAATAATAATAATAAACTTTTATTTGTACAGCGCTAAATCACAACCAAAGGCGTCTCAAAGCGCTTTATACAATCGTATAATGTATGATATAGTATATATTATATTATATATTATATACTGATATATGATTAAAAGCGTCCATTTTCACTGCAACCATTTTGACGTGTATTTGTTGTATCATTAGTGTTATTAGGTACAAGTGTTGCTGCGTTCATTGCAAGGTTAACGTCATTTGCGTCAATAGATATGGAAAACAACTACACTTAAGTTTAAAAGAAATGTGCACGTTTTGTAAATGACAATTTCTTAATATTATTATTATTATTATTATTATTATTATTATTATTATTATTAGTGTTCTGTTAAGGTGAAACAACAAAGAAGCCTTTAAGTCTAAATTGTTTAATAAATAGGTTAAGAGCAGTTTGTGTAAGTATGAAAGTCATTTTATTTATTTGTTGCATTAAGAGAAGCATTTATAGAGCGTCGTTGCCACCTACTGGCATCTTTCGGTAGTATTTCTGTTTATAATTTTGAAGCGAACTTTATACCGGAAGTAAGACACGGGAAACACACTGCCAGCGTTTTCTGATGAGCACCCGTTCCTGTAAACCAGTGTTTGTGTGTCGCGAGATATTGTCAGGTGTGCCGTGGGAAATTATCCCATTTGTGTGCCTGTGCAGTCTAGCGCCTGGCAGAGTAATCATGTAGTACTCTTCCATACCAGTAGGTGGCAGCAGCAGGTAGCTAATTGCCTTGCGCTTGGAGACAAGTGAATTAGTGACGCATGGATGCAGCGACAGGTGTGTGGATTGTGGATAGTGGGACGACGGTTGAAAGTGATGGATAAGTTTTTGAAGAGGAAAAATTCTGACTCTGAACTGGACCCTGGACAAAATCCGGACCCAGATGAAGGCCCTAGTATGAGTGGAGGCTATCTTTCATTTGGATTTACTTTTACCGGAGATGCAACGGCACCGACTCCGTTGTGCTTGGTATGTGGTGAAAAGCTCTCCAACAGTGCTATGGTCCCAAGTAAGCTTAAACGCCATCTCCAAACGAAACAGCCCTCAGTTCAAAAGAAAAATGTGGAGTATTTTGTTCGCCTGCGTGAACACACGGAGAAACAGGCAACTTTCATGAGAAAAACCGCAAAAGTAAACGAGAGAGCCCTTAAAGCTAGCTACCATGTCGCTGAACTAGGGTTGCCACCTACCAGAGTTACAAATCCGGGACCTCTGGGGGGGGGGGGGGGGGGGGGGGGTCTCAAGTCTGTCGACTGGGGGGGTCACCGAAATATACGGGACACAAAGTGAAGTGCGTCCTGTATCAGTTCATTACGGGACAGGTTTTTTAGTTGCCAAGTACAGGACAATCGCGTATTTTACGGGAGTAGACCACAGGCAGAAATCAAATGAGGTTTTGTCATTTTCCCTTAAAAACGGGACAAATTGTGTCCCGGGAGAGATTTTATTTTTCCCGGGACAGGTGGTGAAAAAAGAGAACAATTCTGGGAAAAACGGGACGGGTGGCAACACTACGCTGAACTTGTGGCTAAATCAAAAAAGTCCCACACTGTGGCAGAGCAATTAATACTTCCCGCCTGCAAAGCCATTGTAAATGAGACGCTCGGACCCGAAGCGGCTAAAGAAATAGCCAAAGTCCCTCTCTCAGATAACACAATCTCCAGACGTATTAATGAGATGTCTGCAGACATCGAAAGTGTGGTTTTGGAGAAGATCCCTATCAGTAAGAAATTTGCCTTGCAACTTGATGAGTCTACTGATATAAGTGTTGTTGCAGATTCTGAAGTCGACATTTCACTTTGATGTTCAGAGTGATGACACCCTGGAAAAACTCTCCATCATTATAAACTCTCCATCATTTATGCTCTATTCAGGTTGGAGTATTGCAGGTTGTCAAAGCTCAGCTGTGATTGGCTGCTCTCAGCTCCGAAGTCCAACCCCTCCCACCTCAGACACCTGGACCTGAGTGAGAACCTGCTGCAGGATTCAGCAGTGAAGCAGTGAAGGAGCTGAGTGGTTTTCTGCAGTGTGTAAAATCCTCCCATCTAGTGGTCAGATTGCAGATTGCAGATTCTGAAGTGGACATTTCACTTTGAGTGATGACACCCTGGAAAAACTCTCCATCATTATAAACTCTTCATCATTTATTCTCTATTCAGGTTGTGGTGCTGCAGTTTGTCAGAGCTCAGCTGTGATTGGCTGCTCTCAGCTCTGAAGTCCAACCCCTCCCACCTCAGACACCTGGACGTGGATGGGAACCAGCTGCAGGATTCAGGAGTGAAGCCACTAATGGATCTTGTCCACAGCAGAGACTATCAACTGGAGAGTGTGAGGTTAGTACTGGTTTGGAACCATTGGATGATGGTTCCAGCACCAAAGCCAGTTGATCCCACAGCAGAGGTCCAGTGTTCCCAGTCACAGTGTGAGAGGAGGATGGTGACGTCCAGCTGCTCCTCATTCATCCAACATCTGCTGCCAAACTGCTTCTTCTCTCAGTCCACCACCCAATTATTGATCAGTTCATCTTCATCAGGCCTCAGTATCAGTCCAACACTCCATGGTCACATGACCTTCACATGTTCCACACTAGACATGTGACTGAGAGTCTGCTTCTTCTCACCAGTCACTCCACCATCTCCATCAACAGTCAGCGTCTCTGTGATGATGCGTTCAAGGACCGTGAGTCCTGACTCCTGCTGTCTCTTCTTCTCTCTACAGGTGGAGGTGAGGGAGGATGAGGAGGAGACTGAAGTGGAGCGCTCCATCTAGTGGTGGCTGACAGAACTACAACAAGTGGAGCCAAACAGCAAGCTGTGTGTCACGACTAGTGATGGTGAGGTGAAGCCTCATGAGGCATTGAACCACTTGAGCCAACTGGTTCGAAGCTTCATGTGCACACGAAACCACCTACTGGCCAAATGTACAATCACAGGCAAGCTGTGTCTGAACCACGTGTGATGCATTGAATTTTTGTGTCTGTTATGTCTGTTGGGAATGACTATGAATTGCAAAAAATGAATGACCAAATAATTACTGTACATAAATTATATATATATATATATATATATATATATATATATATATATATATATATATATATATATATATATATATATATATTTGTTTTTTTTCTCACTTATTTATGATTATTTTTATGGGTACTGATGCCAGTGGTTATGGGGATGCTCCAAACAAATTTTGTTGTTAACTTTGTTCAACAATGAAAATAAATAAATAACTTGACTTGATAACTATGTGTATGATACATTTTTTGAATGTATTCTGTTTGTGCAATTTTTTTCTGAAAATGGCATGGGTGTAATCAGGCAGATGACAGTGAAAGTGATTGTGGGACTTGGAAAAGGGCATAGATCAGGGGTGCTCACACTTTTTCAACATGCAAGCTACTTTTAAAATGAGCAAGTCAAAAAGATCCACCTCCTATAAAACAGGAAAACATATTCATTCAGAAATATATTTGTAGTCCAATGATAAAGAAAGAAAGGATTAAATGGGTCAACATGTTCCCATGTGCATTTATGCTCATCATTGCACAGAAAACTCATGGTTTAAAATTGTTTAGGTTATATCTGCCTATGTTTGATTTTATCAATAAAAGTGTGTTTAAGTTAAGATGTTTTGCTGTATATTTTTGTGTTTTCCAGCGCATAGGTTAGGGATAATTGGTGTGCGTGTGTGTGTGTGTGTGTGTGTGTGTGTGTGTGTGTGTGTGTGTGTGTGTGTGTGTATATATATATATATATATATATATATATATATATATATATATACATATGTCCACTTTTCTGCTGCAGCTGGCCATTTTCCTTTTACACCGTCCAAATTTACAGCTCATTGCGCTGGGACGAATTCCAAATTGTGTGCAGATACAGGCCTACACTTCAAATAATTATGAGGAAAAATCCAATGTCAAGAGAGCACTTCCATTAGGAAATAGTCAACATGAAATTTCGTCTTCTACTGACACCTGCTGGTCAAATTGAATAGTTGCAAATATTGTGAACAAGTTGTCATCTAATTCTAATCCGAAACAATATGGCCATTCGAAGTGAAGTATTAAGACAATTAATCAGGTTTGTACTGCTTGATTAAACACATTCATCCCGTTCCAGTGCACTAAAACCCACTTCCCTTCAGGACCGTGTCAGCGAAGCCAAAACTTCCTTGAGTGACGCTGTTTCCCAGCATGCAATGCGAGCTAGCGATTCACAATACTATTTCATCACAAACATGGATGTAAAAAAATAAAAAGGGACGAAAAATGAAACTTTAGGAACACCAACCAATACAATGCAATACAAGCAGAACTGGGCCGAAGTTTTATATTATGTACACCATAATACAGCCTTCTGTTGGACAAGCCATACTATTTAATCCGTGTCCTCCTACGGTACTTCCGTGGGAGGAAGCTCATCGTAGAGGTCACGTGCTGGATGACTCGTCACTCCACCAATCACCTCAGGGAAGTGAGTTAGTCAACGGAAGAGTCCTAACTTCTGGAAATAATGCGGTGAAAGTGGATGTGACACTCACTGAACCCAATTCAGACAACTCACCCTCCACCTTTTTTTGTTTTGTATGAGCATTTAAAAAAAACAACAACATAAATAATGTGGATTTTGACCATGTATGTTTTGGAGTTCATTGAAAGAGGTTAATAAAAATATATATATAATATATATATTATATATGTACATATATGTGCGAGTGTGTGTGTGTGTGTGTGTGTGTGTGTGTGTGTAACTTTAACTAACTTATCTATTTCTATCCATCTATCAAACTTACTATCTAGGGATCTTGATATTGTGTTGGCAGATGCATTATCACGTGTACATGTGGACTAGCTGCGAAATTCTTATTTCGGGGGAACTGAGGGTTTTCTTGTTTAGTTTTGTTTGTCGGTATGTTAATAGGGTTTGGTTCTTAAGGGAGGGGGTGTTATGACCCACGGGTGGGTCTAGGTGCCTCTATGTTTCTGTCTGTGTGTGTGTGTGAGAGTGGATGACGCCTTGCAGGTGCGGTCCTGAATGTCGGCTGCTGATTGGACGCGCCACGGCTGAGAAGGAGGAGCAGTCGAGCCAGCCTGACGGTCATCCCTCCTCCGCTCCCAAGTCTGCAGTTAGTCACTTCTGAAATGGTGTTAGAGCACACAGCCGTAGGGGTGGGCTGCCATTTTCTTTGTCCCCTCTTTTCTCCTGTTTATTAAGTATGTAGGGAGGTTAGCCTTTCTGTATTTGGCTTCTCTTTCTTTCTTTAGTTAGTTCTTAAGGCGAGCTAGTTGGAGTTTGGTTTATTATTTTGGCCTGGGCCCACCCTGAAGCCTTTGCTGCCCACCGGTTAAGTTGTTTTGTTTCTTTCATTTACTGATTCATAAATGTTTTTGTTGAAAACCGCCAACTGCCGTGAGAAATTAATGAGGCTTGGGAGTGGGGGAAGGTGTCCCACACGTTGCGTCTCGGTCCCCCTCGACGGGACGTAACACGGAGTTTTCACCGTGACAGCAGGTTGAGCTCCTACCGTTTTACAAGTGACGTCGTCACGTTAGCCTGTTCCATCCCTGCTAAATTCTTTAAAGAACTACCGTTAGTAAAGTTTTAAATTATAATACACTCTACACTAATTGTAATTTCCTGCCCGTGGTTCTATATTGCAACAGTTGACGGCTCATATCAGCAGATAAGCAGCAACAATCTGGGCATTGCGGGTGATTCATAAATATGTCATTTCTTATTAATTAGCCCATAAGTGTTGTACACCAGTGTGACACCAAATGCTTGTTGCTGACAGCAGTGAAGAAATGACACTCTAGTGGTTCTGCACATTAGTATAAATAGAGTGATTCTCTATCATTACATCACAGGAGGGCGGCACTCTGACAGATTCCATGAACCTGGACACTGATGATCCAGACTCCGGTCCAGATGAGCCAACAGGCCACAGTGGAAACGGGTCAGAACATGGACTGGCTGCTGAAAGGATCCAGGTAGGTGGCGCTGTCATCCCAAGTTGTGTGGTCTGGAGGATCAGGGCCAAAGTTCCAGATGCTCACAGATGTGACTGTGGATTCAGGAGGAGTGTTTGAAGGCTGGACTCCCAACAGTGATTGGCTGCTGAGGACCTCTCAATCACAATCAGGTTTTTTCGTGGCTGTGAGATTGAAAGTGAGATTGCATTGTCCAGGTAGGAGGACAGCAGTCAGCCATGTTTCACCTCCAGTCAACACGCAGTGGTTCACATGAAGGTCCAAGAGGCCTACAGACCTACACTGAGTCTGGACGTGGCAGTACAGTTGGATCATTGTCTTTGTTGTGTTGTTTGGTCATTGTGATCCAATGTAATGTGAGAGAAGGACGAGTGCAGTTATATTGGAGTGAGTTATTTAGAGTGTAATAGAAGTTATAATGCAGAGTCTGTTTTTATGAAATGTTCTATCACCTGGCATCCATCCATCCATCCATCCATCCATCCATCCATCCATCTTCTACTGCCGTATCTGGAGTCAGGTCTCGGGGGCAGCAGCCTCAGCAGAGACCCCCAGACTACCCTGGACCCAGTCACCTCCTCCAGCTCCTCCAGTGGGACCCCAAGGCTTCCCAGTCCAGCCCAGAGACCTGGTCCCTCCAGCAGGGTCTCCTCCTGGTGGGACACACCTGGAACACCTCCCCCTTGTCCCAAACAAGACCCCGAGATGCTGGAACACCTCCCCCTGAGGCAGGGCCTCCCCACCGACCCAGAGAGGGCAAACCACCTCATATCTTGCATTGATTTATCTGTTGGTGATTAATTATAATGTATCATTTATTTTATTTAAATTATATTTGAACTGAATTGGATTTGTTTGTAAAAGTGAGATTTATTTTCATTGATTCATGTGGTTTATGTTGAGACCTAGTGGAGAAGTGGGTATGGCCTACAGAAGGTTTGAGTACACAAGTTATTCAGATATGGAGAATCCCCATGGTAGGACTTCAGGAGATATATAATCAAAGTGTTAAAGCAGCAGAAATGAAACGTCAGTTGAGGTCAAGGTCACACAGGTCAGAGGTTGTGATGGCTTTTATTGTCAGAATATTGAATCATTGAAATATAATGTTTGAGCTAGTAACAAAGTTAGGATGATATAACATAATCACATAAAATAAATGATCTGGTTTCCTTCTGATTCATTGATGTCCTTCTGAAATCTCCACACAAACATCTGGCAAGCATCAAAGCCATGAATTATTTTGAGGGAAACTTCTTTTGTCTTACTTATGATTCAATAATGATTTGAGTTCCCATCAGAGGTGTTGTGAATCACTTTATCTTTTCCACATGATTTCCTTATTTAAGATCATGAAGCAGAAATAAAGTCTCTTGAAAAGTATTTTTCACCTCCAAAATGAAGATGTTATAGAAGTCTGAAGTGAGAGCAGAGCAGTGTGTTGTTGATGTGTGGAACCTTCATGCTGAGATGTTCCAGCCGTGGATGATGAGAGCAGAAGCAGTGGTTGTGTTGCTGCTGCCTTCACTGAGCAGCTGCTCCAAGTCCTGCTTCTTCCACTGAGGATTCAGCTCCACCAGTGGCTTCTGGGACGTCTCTCCCAGTAACCACAGCAGCTTGTAGGGAGAAGCAGTCCGCCAGCCACCAGGCTGCACTGGGGTCAAAGGTCGTGACACACCCACACAGTGTTGGTGCGTGCAGCTTGCTGTTTGGCTCCACTGGTTGTAGTTCTGTCAGCCACCAGTAGATGGAGCGCTCCTCTTCACTCTCCTCATCCTCACCACCACCTGCAAAGATAAGAAGAGACAGCAGGAGTCAGGACCAGGACGGTCCTTGAACGCATCATCACAGAGACGTTGACTGTTGATGGAGATGATGGAGTGACTGGTGAGAAGAAGCAGACTCTCAGTCACATGTCAAGTGTGGAACATCAGAAGTTCATGTGACCATGGAGTGTTGGACTGATACTGAGGCCTGATGAAGATGAACTGATCAATAATTGGGTGGTGAACTGAGAGAAGAAGCAGTTTGGCAGCAGATGTTGGATGAATGAGGAGCAGCTGGACGTCACCATCCTCCTCTCACACTGTGACTGGGAACACTGGACCTCTGCTGTGGGATCAACTGGCTTTGGTGCTGGAACCATCATCCACTGGTTCCAAACCAGTACTAACCTCACACTCTTCAGTTGATGGTCACTGCTGTAGACAAGATCCATCAGTGGCTTCACTGATGACTCCTTCAGGGGGTTCATATTCAGGTCCAGCTCTCTGAGGTGGGAGGGGTTGGACTTAAGAGCTGAGAGCAGGCAATCACAGCTGAGCTCTGACAAATTGCAGCCCCACAACCTGAATAGAGAATAAATTATGGAATTTATAATGATGGAGAGTTTTTCCTGGGTGTCATCACTCTGAAAATCAAAGTGAAATGTCCACTTCAGCATCTGCAATCTGCAATCTGACCACTAGATGGGAGGATTTTACCCACTGTACCTTCAAGCCCAGTTTCATTCATTACTATCACAAACCAGTGTCTGCAAATTGAATTTCCAATAGCAGTAAAGTGAAAATCATGACGACAACAACAAGAGTTATAGAAGTTGTAGAGTGAAGAGGGTGAACTGACCTCAGAGACTCCAGTTTACAGTCTGGACTCTGCAGAAAACCACTCAGCTCCTTCACTGATGAATCCTGAAGATAGTTCTCAGCCAGGTCCAGCTCTCTGAGGTGGGAGGGGTTGGACTTCAGAGCTGAGAGCAGCCAACCACAGCTGATCTTTGACAACCTGCACCTCTCCAACCTGAATAAAGAAGAAATGAAGGAGAGTTTATAATGATGGAGAGTTTTTCCAGGGTGTCATCACTCTGAGAATCAAAGTCAAAAGTCGACTTTAGAATCTGACACTCAACAAAGGAGAGAGGGTGAGTGAATGAGCGCTGAAATCTGACCACCAGATGGCAGGATTTTACACTCTGTACCTTTAAACCAGGGGTGCTCACACTTTTTCAACATGCGAGCTACTTTTAAAATGACCAAGTCAAAAAGATCTACCTACTATACAATCGGTGTGTGTGTGTGTGTGAGTGTGTGTGTGTGTGTGTGTGTGTGTGTGTGTGTGTGTGTGTGTGTGTGTGTGTAACGCACATGTTTTGCTAGCAGCATCTCCCAGGATCTCCGGTGCTTCTGCTGTGCGTGACTTTGAAGCGTATTTTGCGAGTGAGGCGTCTCCGTCAGTTTACGCCAGGATTGCAGGCTCATGCGACAAGCACGGTAGTTTGGCGTGTATTTAAAGAAAACAACAGCCAAACTCTTTTTGCTGTCCCTGTCTGCTCTCATACAGAATGCAGGTATCTGAAGTATACATTGATTTTAACAATTATTATAGTTTCAGATTTAAAATGAAATCTGCTTTATGTCTCTTTATTTGATCTGAGCGGTGCAGAAGCCGATTCGTCTCATTTACCTTTGACTGTAAAATCCAGCACATATAAAAACAAAATCCAGCACATCGTACATTATGACCAAGATCACTGAGTTCCTGCCTGAACCATTCTACCTGCTGGAAGTGACGAGGACTCCACACGATTGACCTAATGGACACCCCTGCATCAAACCCAGTTCCACTCATTTCAAACACAAACCAGTGTCTGCAAATTGAATTTCCAACAGCAGTGAAGTGAAAATCATGACAACAACAACAAGAGTGATAGAAGTTGTAGAGTGAAGAGGGTGAACTGACCTCAGAGTCTCCAGTTTACAGTCTGGACTCTGCAGAAAACCACTCAGCTCCTTCACTGATGAATCCTGCAGTTGGTTCTGACCCAGGTCCAGGTGTCTGAGGTGGGAGTCGTTGGATTTCAGAGCTGAGAGCAGCCAATCACAGCTGAGCTCTGACAACCTGCAGCCCTCCAACCTGAATAGAGAAGAAATGATGGAGAGTTTAGAATCAAAGTCAAATGTCGACTTTAGAATCTGACACTCAACAAAGGAGAGAGGGTGAGTGAATGAGCGCTGCAATCTGAAATCTGACCACCAGATGGCAGGATTTTACACTCTGTACCTTTAAACCAGGGGTGCTCACACTTTTTCAACATGCAAGCTACTTTTAAAATGACCAAGTCAAAAAGATCTACCTACTATACAATCGGTGTGTGTGTGTGTGTGTGTGTGTGTGTGTGTGTGTGTGTAACGCACATGTTTTGCTAGCAGCATCTCCCAGGATCTCCGGTGCTTCTGCTGTGCGTGACTTTGAAGCGTATTTTCCGAGCGAGGCGTCAAAACAAAATTCAGTACATCGGACATTATGACCAAGGGCCAATTCCAATTCCTCCCTTAACTCCTCAATCTCAACCCTCGCCCTTAACCCTCAATCTTTGGCCCTCAATCTTGGCCCTCAAAAATAAGTGTAAGGGCTTAGAAATGGGACACCCCTTAAGTGTAGTTACGTCTTCAGACTGTGGGGGGCTGCCGTACGCCAAAGCTAAGTCCAGTCTGTCAAGAAGACGACAACGACGAAGAAGAAGGAGAAGAAGAAAAAGACGATGAAAAAGAAGAAGTCCTCCGTCGCTACACAACGAGGTACACAAGTAACGTGAAGCCGGGACCGCCGGTCCGGCTGACAAACATCGTAAAGTAAAAAAAATAAAAATGTTACGCAACAACAATGTCAATAATCCATAAAAAAACTCTTAAACTAAGACAATAAAATGGTTTCGTAATATTTATATCTTTATTAACTAAGAAAATACTTCCATTTGTAGCTCGCTTTTCCGTCGCCATCTTTTTCGAAGATGTCTTGGCGAAAATACGCAATGCCTTCTGGGTAGCCCTCACTGCCAAGGGTGGTCCCGGAGAATCTCAATATTGAGGGCGATACAGCCCTTAATCTCCTCCCTCAACTGGACGTTCTTAGAATGGGGACAGCATTTGCACCTAGCAGAGAGCGCGCATTTTTGAGATTGAGGGTTGAGATTGAGGGTTAAGGGAGGAATTGGAATTCACCCCAAGATCAACCACAACCACCGTGTTTTCTAATCATTGACTTCCTGCCTGAACCATTCTACCTGCTGGAAGTGACGAGGACTCCACACGATTGACCTAATGGACACCCCTGCTTCAAACCCAGTTCCACTCATTTCAAACACAAACCAGTGTCTGCAAATTGAATTTCCAACAGCAGTGAAGTGAAAATCATGACGACAACAACAAGAGTGATAGAAGTTGTAGAGTGAAGAGGGTGAACTGACCTCAGAGTCTCCAGTTTACAATCTGGACCCTGCAGAAAACCACTCAGCTCCTTCACTGATGAATCCTGCAGCTGGTTCTGACTCAGGTCCAGGTGTCTGGGGTGGGAGGGGTTGGATTTCAGAGCTGAGAGCAGCCAATCACAGCTGAGCTTTGACAACCAGCAGTACTCCAACCTGAATAGAGAAGAAATGATGGAGAGTTTATAACGATGGAATTTTACCAGGGTGTCATCACTCTGAACATCAAAGTGAAACGTCGACTTCAGAATCTGCAACAAAAGCAGTCTGCAATCTGACCACTAGATGGGAGGATTTTACCCACTGTACCTTCAAGCCCAGTTTAGGGCGTGTTTTCATTGCCTTGCCTCACCACGGTTCGCCTCGGTACGATTGCGTTTTCATTGGCTCTGTGATTACGAGACCGTGGGCGGAGTCGACACGGTAAAGCGGGACAATGTTTTCCCCAGCATCACTTCTGTGCGATACACAACAGCGCAGCGATGGACAAAGTAGAAGTTGTTTCATACCTGCTGCTCGGTCTGTGGTTGCTTTTCTGTTCAAGAAAGAACACTTTCCCTCACTGAAGTCACAGTTGATCATTTATGCAGCAACATTTATAATTTATTGTTTCGTTTTCCATGCGAGCAAATGTGTAGTTCAACCTTCATATTTTCACCAAAAGTAAACACGAGACGGATACAACGGGAAATAGCGTTTATTTAAAAACAAACAAACAGAAAAACAGACAGTAAACACGCCTCCTTATTTGAAATAGCTGCCCTAGCGAGCCAAGGACGACTTTGTTATATGCCGCGGTGTTTGAGGCTTCCTCGCGGCCAAGAGCCACGTCCTCTCGACGAATCAGTATTTCTTCTCTCCTCAAGACTCCTGGGGTTCCCTAGCTTACCGCGCCTCACGCAGGAGCAACTCGATTGTTTGTTTTCTTTACCGAGCGCTTCTCCATTTGCCGTTTGTCGTTTTCGCGAATATGGTTGAACACACTCGCGACGTCGAGGGCATTCCCGGTTCGCCTGCCTCTCCCCAAAAGACGAAAGTAAACATGTATTGAAAAAGCTGTTTTCAAAAACTGTATACACATAAATGTATTTGTACAACACCAATAGTAGCTATTTGTATTCACGGTAAAATGTACCTGACACGGAAGTTCTGTGTCAAAGGAGTTGGCGTGGATGTCCGCTCTGACAGGGAACATCGACGCGGACACGGAGCCAATCCAGTGCCCTGCTCGTCGCTACGTCACCACTAAACTCGCTTCGTCTTGCTCGGACCCTGGGGGATTGAGGTACCAAAACAGCGCCCCCTACAACTGTGTAGCGGCCAGTGCAAACACCCTAACACCATACCATGGCGAGGCGAGGTGAGGCAATGAAAACACGCCCTTTCATTCATTATCAAAAAAAAAGTGTCTGCAAATTGAATTTCCAACAGCAGTGAAGTGAAAATCATGACGACAACAACAAGAGTGATAGAAGTTGTAGAGTGAAGAGGGTGAACTGACCTCAGAGTCTCCAGTTTACAGTCTGGACTCTGCAGAAAACCACTCAGCTCCTTCACTGATGAATCCTTAAGGTGGTTCCAACTCAGGTTCAGCTCTCTGAGGTGGGAGGGGTTGGACTTCAGAGCTGAGAGCAGCCAATCACAGCTGAGCTTTGTCAACCAGCAGTTCTCCAGCCTGAATAAAGAATCAATATTTGATTCCTTCCATTGTGTAAATGTCATATTAACAGTCATTTCTCCCTGTTGATGATCCAGATGTGCAGCTGTTGAGATCACTGAGTCATTCCCTCAAAGGAGTCATTGTGCCAGTGGGTAGTCAACACAATAACAACAGCAGTGTGTCAGTCAGTGTGCAGCCAATCAGCAGTGAAGATGGAAAATAATCAGTGAGTCCTTTGTGTGCTTGTGGCTGTTTTCAGTCATCAGAGTCTCGTTACTAGTCAAACACATTCAAAGGACAAGATGAAGAAATACTGCTGCACTATTAATCTGCCTCTAATATTTCTTCACAGGATCTTCTGCTCAGTCATGTGACCTTCATCTCCAATCAACAACTTCCATTGAGCTCCAAAGTGACTGGAGACATTCTCCACACTTTCTTCCACCATCCAAAGTCTTTTCTGGCTGCAGATTGTTGACATGAAAATATCAACAACATCCACTTTGTCTAGATGAGTCTTTAATATCTGCTTCAAAGTCTTCACACTGAGCAGCGTTACACACCAGTTGTCATCTGCTGACACACACTGTCCACCAGTAGAAAGCAGGAACTGACCTGAGAACTTCCAGTCTGCAGTTTGGACTCTGCAGTCCAGCACAGAGCAGCTTCACTCCAGGATCCCTCAGGAAGTTCTCACTCAGGTCCAGCAGTGTGAGGTGGGAGGGGCTGGACTGCAGAGCTGAAGACACCACTGCACACTCAAGCTCTGAGAGTTCACTGGATGAAGGAGAGCAGAGAGAGAAGTTGTGGTCGACATGTGAGATTCTAAAGACAGTGAAAGTGAATCAAGACTCATTAATGTCTGATCATCATCATCATCATCACCATCACCATCACCATCACCATCATCATGTAAATGGAGGGAAGTCCCGCGGTGGTGCAGCATGTGTTTACATCTGTGGTGCGTGGTGCCGGGACACTGCAGTGGTATGCAAACACTGTTCACCACTGGCACAGTTGATGATCATCATCATGTCTTCAATGTCCGTCCGTCATACCAGCACCACTACATCATTCATAAATTGATGAGACGTGGGTTCCATTTAACTCGTTTATTTTCCTTCTTGAGTTTTTGGTTCGAGGCAATACAGACAACGTGAGGTCAAAAGAATTTTTGGCTCACCAACCACTCCGGCTTGACCCGCTTTCCATCAAACAAACATTTCGGCCATTTTTTTTTCTCGACCTAAAATAGCTGCGGGTCACCTTTCAAAATAAAATAACGGCTTCAGCATCAGAATCGGATGGTCTTGGTTCCCTTTCTTGAAGAACTTGGCAGTTGTCAGCCGGAAGGCATCTTGCGCTGTACCCCTGACGACGCCATTAACTTCGTCCAGCAGTGCAACGTAGGGCTCTTTCATCAGACGTTGACTGATACATGACTGAACGAATGGCTCGCGGCTTAGCGCATCAGCGACAACGTTCTTAACGCCAGGGACATACTTCAGATCGAAATCGAATGCGGCAAGCTTAGCAACCCATCTTTGTTCACATGCGTCCAAACATGGCTTTGTTAAGATGTAGGACAATGGGCAATGACAATGACCAAACTTGTCACAAATGGCCCATTTTAACGCCAGGAATTCCAACCTGTGCGCTGGATAGTTAATTTGTGATCGGGACAGTGTCTTGCTGGCGAAAGCGACAGGTCGAGCAACAGTCTCACCTGGTGGCACTTGAGACAGGACTGCGCCAATGCCATCAAACGACGCATCAACAGCGAGAACGAAGGGCTCACTGAAGTTGGGGTGGGATAAGGTGACATTGCAAGCTAATTCATTCTTCAGGGTCTGGAACGAATCTTTGCATGCAGCAGTCCAGTCGCTTGCCATAAGCGCTGGTGGAGCAGATGATCGCTTTTTCACCTTCCTGCCACTCATGGCCTTATGCTGCACCTGCCTTCCAGAGAGGAGTCTGAACAAGGGTTTTGCTTTAGCAGAGCAGTCAGCTATGAAGTGCTGATAGTAGAAGATTAGGCCCAGGAAAGAATTAATCTTCCTCCAGGAAGGGGTCACACCATCACTCTCCATCAGGTCAGCCTCTCCCACATCCATGATGGCTTTCATCTTGTCAGGGTCCTTCATCACCCCGTCCCCACAAATGACATGTCCCAGGGACCTTACTGACCTCCGCAAGAGATGACACTTCTTGGGGGCCAGTTTGAGTTTGTGACTTTTCAGACGGGAGAACACCATCTCTAGACGCTCAAGCGCCTGCTGTTCAGTTGGGGCAAAGACCATCAGGTCATCAAGATAGCAGAGCAGACTAGTGAAGTTTTCATCCCCGAAGATTGACATCATCATTCACATGAATGTTGCAGGACTGTTGGACAGACCTTGTGGCATTCTGTTGTACTAGTGGAGGCCAAAAGGTGAAGAGAAAGCTGTGTATTTTTTGTGCTCTTCATGGAGTGGCACATTGTAGAAGCCAGACGTCAAGTCCATGGTGGAGAAGAAGACATTTCCTCCAAGTGCAACCCACCGATCCTGGGGTGCCTTGGGCCAGGCCGTCGAGTCGGACCATGAACAGGACTGCTTGAAGCTGGGGAAGATCTTTGCTTGCAGGAGCACCTTCTCCAGCATGTTAATAAGGCGGTTCAGGGCATCAGGGTCAGTGGCCTGTGGCTGCAGCGGGCTCTGTTCTTCAGCAGGTGGTGCAGGTGGCGAGACAGCAGCAAGAGCATTCACTGACACCCTTTCTCTGGAAGTTCTGTTCACTGACATCATTTCAGAATGATATTCGTTCAGAATGTCTTGGACTTCACGAGCAGTCCACTTGTCTATCGTCTTCGACCTGAAGGTCATGGCGAGCTCAGTAGACGGGCAGTTCTTTATGAACATTCGAGTCACCTCAGTGCTGGGGCTGTCCAGTGACTTTCCTTGCTCCTTCAGACGTTCAATGGCCAAGTCAACAGCGCGGTTCAGTCTAAGCCAGTAGTCAAAGGCATCCTCACCCTTCCCAGGAAGAGTGGTGTAAAAGTCTGCTAATGGGAGTGGTGAACACGGAACAGAATCAAAGTGCTTCCGCAAGAGACCATAAATGGCATCGGGGTTACAGGTGATGTTAATACCACTGTTCCTGGTCCCAAACCTGACAACATCCTTTGCTTTGCCACCAAGATGAACAAGGATCTCCTCCGCTTGTTCCTCAGGTTGCAGATTCCCCCTCTTAATGAAACTCCTCATGAGCTCCTCCCACTCCTGGACGGAAACAGAGTCTGAGTTGTCTCCTCTGAAGCAGGGGGGCTCCTTCAGCTTTCGATGAGGGACATATTGCAAATGGGACGCGTCAAAAGCATTTGTGGCAGACACATTGGCATGGCTAGGTCGAGGGGTAGCACTATGTAAAGGGGAACTGGCTAGCATATCAGCATGGGCAGGTGAAGGGGCAGCACTGAGTAAAGGGGTAGTGACAGATGCACTGAGGTGAGAGATAATGTCCTGTGCCACCCGCTGGCTGACCTGTTGAATCAATGCATCACCCATCTGACCTACAATACTAGCAGCAATAACACCAAAAGGAGTTACAAAAACATTACCCTGAGGATTACTCATCTTTCCAAAAAGTTAACAAAACACAATACCACAAAACAAAAGGATGAAACCATAAAAGGCCTCGACTGGAAACTGAAAAAAAAGAAAAAAAAAAAAAATCAAATAAAAGTACATAAACCCTCTATCTGATGTCTAACACTGCACAAAAGCAACACATCTGACCGACTTCAGTGACCGCAGATGAACAGCAGCAGCAGAACAGTCCCCGGGTCGCTCTGCAGCATCGGTAGCACAACAAAAGAGTCTCGAGTCACGGCACCAATGTGACCTCTCCTATTCTGTCCTGCTTGCTGTATAATGAAGACTTGCAGAAGTCAGGTGTGGAGCAGCAGTTTATTCTCTTAAACAGAATGGGACACAACCATAACTTGCTCCGTGAAACTTGGTCACCTCCTGCTTCATGGGCTTCCTCTGTACTGAAGTAGTGATCGTATAGTTGTTGTTTCTACAATACAAATAATATTAAAAATAAAATACATTTTTCTACAAAATACAAAAAAATGACATTCGCAATTTCAATAATTCGCTCCCTAAAGCTCCATTTTTATACACTGTAACATTCTTCCAGTTACACACACATACCTGAAACAGAATGGGACACAACCATAACTTGCTCCGTGAAACTTGGTCACCTCCTGCAGAGACAACGTGCTCCGTATGAGAGCTGCGTGCTGCTAATGGACATGCTAGCATGCTAATCGTTTTTAATAGCAATAAAAAAACCGAACTTTGCTAAAAAAAATAAAAATAAAAAAAAATTAAAAAAAATTAAATGAAAGACACCAGCACACATTTAAACACTGAAACACAGTTACATGAAGCATAGCTCAACTTATTGCATTAATTTCTGTCTCAGCAGGGAGGAGACCGTCTCACCTGCTTCATGGGCTTCCTGTGTACTGAGGATCGCCCAGAATGCAAAGCGCTAACTTCAAAATAAAATACAAAATAAAATAAAAATAAAATATAAAGAGCCATGGCTGTGCCCCAACCAAGTTTAACATGATTGAACACAATTTATTTTGTGAGTGCGTGAGAGAGAGAGAGAGTGGATGACGCCTTGCAGGTGCGGTCCTGGATGTCGGCTGCTGATTGGACGCGCCACGGCTGAGAAGGAGGAGCAGTCGAGCCAGCCTGACTGTCATCCCTCCTCCGCTCCCAAGTCTGCAGTTAGTCACTTCTGAAATGGTGTTAGAGCACGCAGCCGTAGGTAGTGATGGCCGATGGAGGCTTTGTTGAAGCTTCGACACTTGTTTCAAAAAATGGTTCATTACTCGAGGCTTCAATGACACAGTGCTCGAGGAGGTCATCTAGTGCTCAATAAAATGAAGTGCAATAGAAACGTGTTCATTGTTTCATCGGTTGTTTGGGATTTGATTCACCATGCATTCTTGTTGGACAACACTACATGGTTGTACGGTTCAATGCTGACACAATAAAATAAAAATGAAAAATAAAGACAATGTCTCTTTTTTGGCACGACTGATTGTAGTAGACTATAGCTCTATACCTTACCTCTTAGCCTGACAGTTTGTGCAATGAATTATATTATATCCTAAAACAAGACTAAATAGCCCATAGTTTAAAAATATGTTCAATAGTAAGTGTTCAGTGGGTCAGATGTCAAATGTGATCTATTTAAAATGTAGAATAGATGAGCTAAATAACACATATATAATACACATTGATGGGAATTGAACCATCGCCTCAGTCTTGCAAGTCCAAGATTGTCATAATGTACCACAGACCCAAATCACACTCCTTTTTTTCATCTAAGCTGTTTGAGTAGCGTTAGCACACCGTGAATCCTCATCAACTACAGGCCTACACTTCAAACAATTATGAGAAAAACCCAACGTAAAGAGAGCACTTCCATTAGGAAATAGTCAACATGAAATTTCGTCCTCTACTGACACCTGCTGGTCAAATTGAATAGTTGCAAATATTGTGAACAAGTTGTCATCTAATTCTAATCCTAAACAATATGGCCATTCGAAGTCAAGTATTAAGACAATTAATCAGGTTTGTACTGCTTGATTGAACACATTCATCCCGTTCCAGTGCACTAAAACCCACTTCCCTTCAGGACCGTGTCAGCGAAGCAAAAACTTCCTTGAGTGACGCTGTTTCCCAGCATGCAATGCAAGCTAGCGATTCACAATACTATTTCATCACAAACATGGATGTAAAAAATAAAAAGGGACGAAAAATGAAACTTCAGGAACACCAACCATTGCAATACAAGCAGAACTGGGCAGAAGTTTTATATTATGTACACCATAATACAGCCTTCTGGTGGACAAGCCATACTATTTAATCCGTGTCCTCCTATGGCACTTCCGTAGGTAGAAGCTCGTCGTAGAGGTCACGTGCTGGTTGCGTGTCACTCCACGGATCACCTCGGGGAAGGTCGTTGCCCTTGCAGGGTACCTGATTCAGGTGAGTATATGGACAATATGGGTCAATGTGGTCAGTCGTAACAAGAGAAGCTTGCTGGCAAAAATAATGCACTACAAGTGGATGTGACACTTTTTTTTTGTTTTGTATGAGCATTTAAAAAAAACAACAACATAATAATAATATGGATTTTGACCATGTATGTTTTGGAGTTCATTGAAAGAGGTTTATATATATATATATATATATATATATATATATGTATATATATATATATATATACATATATATGTGCGTCTGTGTGTGTGTGTGTAACTTTAACTAACTTATCTATTTCTATCCATCTATCAAACTTACTATCTAGGGATCTATCTACTACTAACTCTCAAAAAACTAACGGACAACCAAGAGCAACAAAACCAACCTACTGCAATTCGTATATTTTAGTGTGTGTGTGTGTGTGTGTGTGTGTGTGTGTGGGAGGGGGGGTTAAAATGAGCACAGTGATGGTTCCGCAGCATAAAGTGTATCTTCAGTCGTCGATTGTATGTGTGGGAGTCCCTCAGGTTCAGCCCAGCTGATTTAGTGTTCGGTGAGAGGACCCTTGCGTCTGTTAAGGGGTAAGTGGCTTTCCGATGTTAAACGAGTAGAGAATAATGAGTTAGATTACGTAATTTTTTTTCCGTGAACGCTTGCATCGTGCTTGTGAAACTGCTCACCAAACTCTTGTCGCCAGCCAGTCTAAAATGAAGCGGCAGTTTGACAAGAAAGCTGTGGCTCGAGTTTTTGAGACAGGCGTTGTGTGTTGGTATTGTTGCCGTTACCCGGTTCCGGTTTGCAGGCTGTTTTTTCTGGTCGGTATGTCGTGGAGCACAAACTTTCCGATACAGATTATGTAGTGCACACTCCTGATAGAAAACGATCGTCCCGCGTCTGCCACGTCAAAATGTTGAAAAGTTACGCCCGGTTCACACAGGACGCGGAAGCGCCGCACCGCGAAGTGAAGCGCTGCGAATTCCATTCAGCGCCCATGTTAATCAATCAGTGCGTTTACATGCAGAGCTTAATCGGACTAAGCAATCATTCGGTTTTCTCGTCCAATCGGAGTTCTCACCTTGGTCCCCGTATACATGCAGCTGAGAAATTCAAATTATTGACGGGTCCTCCTCCCAACACTAGGGGGTGGAGTGAGTCTTTTCAGCCGGTCAGCTGCTTTCGGTTGACATATTAAATCTATGATGATATGGAACGATAGTTCATAATGTACGTGTTACTTGCTTTGCAGATAAGGTGTACCCTATTTCTTGTGCTCCTGGTTATTTTAAAAGGCAGACAAGAACGTTGTTTGCTGTTGGAGGGCTACAACAACACTTCGATGCTACGCTTTGTGCCGTCGCTACGGACCCCAAACTCTCGTTCTTGTTGGATTCGGGTTCGGAGCAGACTGGTGGGAGAGTTTGTGTACAGGTTTTGCAAAGGAACGGTGTCTTCAGTTATACACACGCTCATTAAAGTGCCGACCGTGGAGGAAGCTCGTGCCGCTGCACGCCGTTTCCAGCAGAATAACAGCGAAATGACTAAAATAAAAACAAATCAGGAAAACATGTCTTTGCTGTGCTTTTATTTACAAAGTTAAAATTCTTCTAACTTACAAAAAATGTGAACGAAAAGGTAGAAATATAAATACGAAGGAATACGTATTTGTTCAGGGGTGCGCAAAGCCGGAGTCCTGCATTTGCTGCGCTACCCTTTTTAAAAAGGTCTCCGTTGCGCGTTATTTTAATATGTCCATCTCTTTTAGAAGAGAAAGCATCGCCCCGGTCTCATCCTCTCTCCAAATGTCAACATTCTTATTCGCGTTTGCCAGGTGGTTTCGCGCCGTCTGTTTTGTTAGACGACGTAGTTGTGCGGTCATGAGTCGCGAGAGCGAGGCGTGGCGCATGCGCACTCGCATTGTCCAGTTAATAGTCCGATTAAGGCGTATACATGGCAGAGAAATTCGAATTCCAATCGCATTATCTGGGTGTCTCAATCGGAGTTCTCCAATTCCAATCGGAGTTCTCAAACTCCAATCATAATCGGAGTAAGGTGTTTACATGCACGTGAGTTCTCCGATCATAATCGGACAAAGGCAATAATTCGATTTTCTCTAGTGCCATGTAAACGCACTGAATGTAGTGGTTCAGACCAGACGCGAACAGGCGCGCGGCTCGTGCCATTCATTTCAATGGAAGCGGAAGCTCCGCGCCAACGAATTTCGCGAGCGAGGCTCCAACTGGTTCACACCAGACGCGAACAGCTCCGCGACGGTTGACAAGCGCTTCTGCTCAGCTGCACTCTTTTTTTCACTCCCACTTTTTCACTTCTTTTTTTTTTCTTTAAAAAAATAAAAATAAAATAAATCATTTTCGTCATCGCCCCCCCTCGCCCCGTAGCCAGCCCGCTCCATAGCTCACTTTTGTGCGTGTGTGTGTAAATAAATAGAAACACGCACTCAGGTGTCCATCTCAAGACAAGACCTCTTTCATAATGATCATTGACCGGCATCTCTAGGATCAAACAGACGTATTTTGATCAAGTCTTCCTCTGTGTGTGTGTGTGTGTGTGTGTGTGTTTAATCTCTCTCGCACTCTGATACAATGTACTGACAAATATAACATACAAATATGATATATGATCGAATTTGTCATTGGGTTTTTATTTTGAAATTAGTTTATTTTGAAAATTCACCGGATTTTCTCGTTTTTATTGAGCGACTTCCTGTACTATTGACGAGGACTGCTCGCGGCTCGCGCACGAAATAGAGCAGACGCCGAAACAACAAATGCATGCCGCGAGCCGCGCAACCACCACATTGATTAACGTGGGCGCCGAATGGAAGCGCTCGGCGGCGCTTCGCTTCCACGTCCAGTGAACTGACGTTAAATGCATGGCGCGATCCGCGAGGGGAGCCGCGCGCCTGTTCGCGTCTGGTGTGAACTACTACATTGCTTAACATGGGCGCCGAATGGAAGCGCTCGGCACTTTGCGGCGCTTTGTGGCGCTTCCGCGTCCAGTGTGAACCGGGCGTTACGTCGCTAGGAAAAATGTGTCGCCTGAGCCTCCGCCCCCTCCGTGCCCATTGGCGGAGGGAGGGCTCATGAAAAAAAAAAAAAATCGGTGTTCATTCGGCGCGCCTGGGAAACTCTGAAATTATGAATAACTTAAGCTTGTTTTTGTCCCATTTGCCTGCATCAGCCCGTCATGATATTGTTAAATTAATTGAGAGCCACCCACTATTGTTTTCTGACCACCCCCGCCATACGTCAGTTTTGCACCATGACATAGAAGTAGAGGGACATGCCACAAGTAAGCAGCACGCACACAGAGTCAATTCTGGGAAGTTAAGAAAGAAGCTTTGGCTCTCCTTCTGACAATGCCCATCTTGATGTTAATTTGGGGTCAGGTTTTTACAGACTAAAATGCCCTCGTGGTCCTGGATAGGATGCGCAATCAAACCAGCCGTAGATGCGGTGGTCTCTGCTCCTGCAAGACTTCAATCTCCAGATTTGCCACAGGAAGGGGGGTTGATAATGTGTTGGCAGATGCGTTATCACGTGTACATGTGGACTAGCTGCGGAATTCTTATTTCAGGGGAACTGAGGTTTTTCTTGTTTAGTTTTGTTTGTAGGTATGTTAATAGGGTTTAGTTCTTAAGAGAGGGGGTGTTATGACCCACAGGTGGGTCTAGGTGCCTCTATCTAAATAACTATTACCAATTTTAAAAGTTTAGTTTTTTACTACTACACAAATGTAAAGTCAAACAACATACGCTTACAGAAACTCACACAACAAAATATGAATTAAAATGTGTAAAACAAAAAGAAAAAAAAATCAGCATTCAGATAACAGTTTTGTCCTTTAGTGAAGATTGACAATGAGAAAAACCAAGAGCCTCATCTTTGTGCGGCTGATCCTGTTTCTTCTCTCTGTAAATATCTGCTCTGTTTTGGAGAAGATTCTCTCTGAGGGGACTGATGTTGCTACAATGCACAGTCTCCATGCCATCACATGTGTAAGGCGTCGGTAAATTGAAGCCTGCAGTTTGCAGTTGCAGCTGTTGCACGACAAAACGGGTCAACCAACCCGACAAACGACCCGGGTGATAATCGGCTCCGATCGGCTTGCGATGGAATTGTGACACCCAGGACAACACCACCTTTTTTTTTACCTGCCGCACGGAATGACGTTGAGCGTAACGTACGCTAAATCATAATATCGCGCCAGTCAAGGTCATATCGCGGGCCTGTCCCGCTCACCAGATATCCAAGAAGGTTGGTGAGGGCTGAGCGGGCAAAACCTTTGGTGACTAAGTACCGAAGGGGTGAATTTTTTCTCTACCTTTTTGCGCCTGAGTAAAAAAAGGGGGCACAGGGACGCCTGTGCAGCTACAAGTAATAAGTCTAGACAGGGATGGGGAAGAACCAGAGCAAAGTGGCTGCTGCAGTTCCTCAGGGGGGACAAATTGTGGACGACATTCGGAAAAAATACGGTCCAGATTGTCTTGATATGTTGGATGTTTGGGTTGAAAAGTATGGTTTCCCAGAGGGGGGATCACTGAGTATGGAGGAATTGAGAAACCTCCGGGATAAACTGAATATAGCCGAGGGAAAGGTTACAAAAAAGAAAAACCCAAACAGGTGGGAGATTCAAATCATCAAAGATCATGAAAGGTGTTTTTCATTCTGGAAACCTGAAGCAGAGGTCAGGGACAGGAAACAAGTAAAGAAACGTGTGAACAGCGCTGGGCGCTGGAGCACAGGGGTGACAGAGATAACGGCAGAGGGTGCACACGCTCACACACACTCCCCAGAGGAGGGAGAAAAGGAGCCACTCACACACGAGCATTCAAATGCACCAAATCGTCTGTATCCTTCTCTTACAGGCCTGAGGGACCCTCTCCTGGACATGCCTGTCTTCCCTCCTCCCGCCTGCCCTCATCCAACGCTACCACCGTACAACCCTGCGCACTCCAGCACCGACGCCGCAGCGTCGCCACGTTCATCAGGACTGCCGTCAACCAAACGGCCAGCCTCATCACTGCTTTCAGACAAGGGCTGCTCCCCCAGATCGCCAAAGCAGTTAACAGAAGCTGCTGCGTGGGGATTGAAGATGCCCGGCTGACAGAGGTCCGACGTCATGCAGTGCACGCTGAGAGGCTTCTGCAGGAGGCCAGCGATGCAGAGGACAAGAAGATAAAGCGTGCCTCCCTCACCATGATGAAGCACCTCAGTGACACGGCGAGACGGCCCTACAGGAACAACGACAACCGACGAAGGGCGACTAGCGGAGACAGAGGCGAAAAGGAGGCGTGCCACATCTGCGGCCGCATAAATCACTGGGCCAGAGAATGCCCTGACAAAGGAAGACACCACGGGCAGAACCATGCCCACCGCAGCCAAGAGAGTGATCGCGAGGGCCGGAAAAGAGGATCCAGAGGGGACCAGGACGTGTTTATGTAGCATAATTGTGGCAAAGCACTGTTCCTGCTTTTGTTGTGGTTTGTGGCGTGTGTGAGAGTGATCAGTGAGCAGGGTGCAGTTACCCACTTCTACCAGTGGAGGTCGTGTTCGCCCCGGGGAATAACGCTAGAGAGGTCTCTCAAGTGGCTCGTGAGACCTATGTGGAGCGAACCGTCGTAGCGGACGTTAACGTGTGTGTTATCTGTTGTGCTTCCACAGGTGAGAAGGGGAAATGGTTGAAAATAAGAGCAAATGTATGTGTGGCTGTTTTGTAATTGAAGTCTGAGATCGAGGGTATGTGAGTTAAATTTACGTTTTGAATGTATCGTCTCCGAGTGATTACCTAGCGAAGAGGAAACAACGGCTAGCCCGTTGCTAGGTTACCAGGAGGCGGGGTTGACGCTCGGTTACGTTAGTGTTCGTTTAACGTTATGGGATGTTTATTCAGTAGAAATGTGAATATTTAAATGTATACGAGTAAAATTGAATGTGGGAAACGACATGATTAATAAGTTCAAGTCGAAGTCGAGTATGGATCTGTGTTTTGAAATGTAAAAAGTAGATAACGCTCGAGAGGAAGTCTCTCAAGTGGCTCGTGAGACCTATACGGAGCGAACCGTAGTAGCGGACGTTAACATGTGTGTTGTCTGTTGTGCTTCCACAGAAAACCAAAATAAAAGCTTCTAAAGAAACAAAGAAAAACAAAAATAAATGTGTCTTCGCAACATTACCACGCTACATTTACGTTTGACTATCTGCTTTAATATAAAACCGAAAAAAATGTGTTTTATAATTTTCTTTATATAATCTACAAACGTATTAGTATGATCCAGGGAAAATTCCATGTTTGTTTGCGAAACTCATTGGAAGAATGAAGAAAATCTGTTCAATTGTTATTGTCATGAACATGAATCACAAAACATATATATATATATATATATATATATATATATATATATATATATATATATATATATATATATACATATATATATATATATATTTTTTTTTTTTTTTTTCATGTGTCACTTTAACAGAGACAACACCATCTGTAATTACTATGTTTGGTTGCATTTCCCTGGCAGGCAAAGATAGATGGAAGAGACATCCTTCTGGGTGGAAAATGGGACTGGCTTGTCTGTGGATGGTGGAGGCTCGCTGGGCTCATCAATCCGTCCATCCATTCACCTTGTTCGTCTCATCCTGACTGCAGCACGCCACTGTGGAGGCTTGACATAACACACATTAGATTAATAACAGAAAAGCAAAATGTGACTGATGGTGTATTATTTAGTGTGCTTCAGTTATAATTCTCATAATAATGACTGTTTTGCTGGCTTCACACAATATATATAATTGGCCTGTCTTAGTTAAAAGCCCACTCACCACGGCAAGGTGCAGGCCAAGAGTGGGAACACAAACACAGACCAGAAACGAACAGGACAAATCCAGACACGACTACAAAAAAACACAAACACAAATAACACTAATATCACTTTGACCACTATCTTTTTTCACAAGAACTTTTATTTCTTTACAAATTGAACCTTAGATTGTGTCACAACAAACTAAATAAACCCTTGAAACAGCCAACAAAACATGAAATAACACTTCATCAATATTATAATGAGTATCCTCATAAATGATTTCATGATAACTTTCAACACTTTCTTACAAATTTTTTTTTACGTCTGCCGTAATGATTTTCAAGTTTTTTTCATGTGAATATTTTAACATTGAAAATGTTAACTGAACAGTCAATGTAAAATCCCTTCATTGTTGCTCTGACCTCTTCATCATTTGTGACCTCTTCATCATTGGTGATCTGTACATCATTTGTGACCTCTACATCTACATCAGACACAGTATGGCTGTCACATGGTTCCTGAATCACGAGAAAACTGTCTTCTTCCAAGATCTCTGACACCTCTTTACATTTTTTAGAATATGTGTGGTCAAAGATTTGATCAAAATCACGTGTGTGTGTGTGGGTGTGTGTGTGACTCACTTACCTTTTGTTTGGTAGCCATGCTCTTACCTGATTTGAAGAAACTAAAAATGGTTGGGACAGCTGTTGAAGTTAGGCACTTTCTCTCACCACGCAAAATGAAAGATTTCTCCTCAAAGTGAAGAGCACACAGCCTGGAGTTGTCATTGGGTGTCCAGTTTTTTCTTCTCACATTTTCCACCCATTTGTGCAACCTTTTTCTGTCCCCGAAAGGAAAGCTGTAAAAAGCAAAACATTCCAAAAATAAATGTACAATATTTTTTTTGTGTAATTTTACTTAAAATTGGGTATGCAAACATATTTAACTCATTTAAGCTTGAACACAATGCAGACAGTTGTGCAGAAAGTTTAGTGTTAGCTAAAATATCGGGCACACAGACGTACTTATTATGTATACATTTCTTTCCATTGTAACAGGTCACTACAAGATCTGCAATCCATTACCTAGAATTGGTTTTCCTTAAACTGATGTACAGGATTACTAATCTGA
Source organism: Nelusetta ayraudi (assembly GCF_046127955.1). Taxonomy (NCBI): domain Eukaryota; kingdom Metazoa; phylum Chordata; class Actinopteri; order Tetraodontiformes; family Monacanthidae; genus Nelusetta; species Nelusetta ayraudi. The sequence continues at coordinate 1,257,073 of NW_027466074.1, forward strand.
CTTTGATGGGCAAATTTGACAACAGAATACAATTATGAAGCACTAAAACACAGGACCACAAAACAATTAAATGCATGATGAAATAATGATATGCTTTGTTAAATGAAATAAAAGCGCTGCTGCCTCACAGCAAGAAGGTCGTGGGTTCGATTCCGGGGCCCGGACCTGGGACCTTTCTGTGTGGAGTTTGCATGTTCTCCCTGTGTCTGCGTGGGTTCTCTCCGGGTTCTCCGGCTTCCTCCCACACTCCAAAAACATGCATGTGAGGTCAATTGAACGTTCTAAATTGTCCGTAGGTGTGCATGTGAGTGTGAATGGTTGTTTGTCTCTATGTGGCCCTGCGATGAACTGGCGACTTGTCCAGGGTGTCACCCTGCCTTCGCCCTAAGACAGCTGGGATAGGCTCCAGCAGACCCCCGTGACCCTGAATAGGAATAAGCGGGTATAGAAGATGAATGAATGAATGAATTAAATCTTTACTGAATGAATGACACATTTTATTTCACTCGTCGTTTATGTAATTATTATTTTTTGCTCCATAGCTTTCATGATTCAGCATTACATGTTAAGAGTGATGAATTGCATGAAAAGAGAGAGCACTCGCTGATAAATTAACATGGTATACTGTTTAATTCCATGAGGACAACAAAATATTTGCAAATTTGTGTTAGCTACACACATCGACAGGTGCAAGAGAAAGGGAGGAACTTTCAGGGAGGAACTTTCAAGATCGTTGAGTTTTTATTTTTTATTTTTTTAGTTCTGATGAAATAAATAGACCAATCATTTTATTAATTTGTCTGCTTTCCAAAGAGGTTATTAATTAAAAAAATATGTGTGGCAGTGCTGTTATGGTCCATAGAGAGTTGCTTCAAAGAATTATCATTTATTATTCAGTGGCACATTGCTCACTTGTTTAATACACAAATAATAGTATATTATTATAATAATACTATTTTATTAATATAATAATAATAATAATAATAATAATAATAATAATAAAAATCATTATTATTGATAAAATTTTGAAACAACAATCGTCAGTTGTTCCGTAAAAAATACATTCATTTCCATGTTGAATTTTGTACGGTTCGTGAGCGCGCACGTCTGTCAGTGACGAGCTCCACACTGACACAACTGCGCATGCTCTATTATCCCATCAATGCGGAAGTCAAAAGGTTTTTGGGAGCCATGCGCTGGGTGAGCAACTTCATTGAAAGGAATGGGACGCCATCTTGGACTCTGGGGGCTTGCCGCACTGTCACGCAGGTTGTGACGTAGCGGGCCGGCGACGCACAGGTATGATGTGAATGATTGACAGCTACCATTCGTTCCCGTTAGCGAGAGGATTAAAAACAAACAGACACCATAATGGCATCAAAATGGACTTATCCCAGCGGTGCGGAAAAACGGAAGGAAAAGAAAACTGATCAAGAAAAACTTGCAAAGGGGAAAGGTAAGTTATTTGTTTGTGATGTGGGCTGGAGAGGTGGAGGTGAAACGCTGTTGTCCCCCCCCAAGTTTGTTTATTTGTCCTGCTAGCCAGCTAGCTAGCGTCGGATAAATGTTAGCTGGCTGGCTAATATTTGTTCGTCATGAATCAGCGTTTTTGTTTGTTTTATGAAAGTTGACCATATCCTGTCAAGTTGGCCTATCCTGCCATGGGAATGACTGATTGCCTCCACACCCGTTCATTCACATTCTAACAGGGAGGGAGGGAGGGAGGGCATGTTGTAGTTGTTGTTGTAGTCAGTCCCCTGTTATTGTTCAGTGGAAGTTGTCTCTCACATATTTGACTCTTAATGTTATTTTAGCCTTAACTTAGGATGAATTTACTAAGCTTAGTTTGTATTTTGTAGGCCCTTCATTAGAAATGTGCTACTGTTTTATAATTCAAAGAAATATTTTATGGAAATACTTTTTTTGGCATGGTGTTGACTATTTTAGACTATTGTGGTAGTGGGTCATTTATCTTAGTTTTATTACTTTAACTAGTACAGTGTGTAAAGTAATGCCAAAAACTCTTAAAAGTGACAGTTTTGTAATTGGGTAAAAGCTTTAAAGGGACACTGCAATCATAATATTTAATTTAAAAACAAATACATTTTTAATTTTCCTATATTACTGCAACATCACTGTAATAATAAAATAGGAAAATGTGCTTCTGATCTGTTTTGCTTGATGATCTAATGAGCTTTGTCTCTGCAGGAGCAATTCTAAAATATGTTGGCGCTGCAGACATTGAGCCCGAGGGATCTCCCGAACATCCTGACCAGGAAGCTCCAGGACCAACACGTTCCTCAGAACCTCCTTCTGTCCAGGTGAATAATGTGTATTATTCTTAGTAGCTAAGCTGATAAGTGTGGGACGAAGCTAAGGCAATTAAGCATTATTTTAATTGTTGGTTTGCTTTTTAGTGTTGCACTTGTTGGTTTGTTGGATTTTCTTATTTAAAGTAAGCATTTTTTTTTTTTTTTATGAATACTCAATCTGTTGTATTTATTGACATATAGACGATTCTTTTCCGAGTATTATAGTGTTTGTTTGTTTTTAAATCAGTTTAACTTGCCTGAGTTGCTCAACTGAAGATGTTTAATTTTACCTGTCGCCTGTTTTGCTCACGAGGTGTAATAGATTGTGGAATCTTAGTAGACCTTAGTAGACGCACGCTGCTGAGAGTGGCAGCGATCAGCTCCGATGACCGTGGTGCTTGTAAATAAGGCAAATGCGCCATCTAGTGGGACGCAACATGTTTACTCGTGTTGGAGCAATGACAAGTACTACTAACAAAACAAAAGATGCACAGGGTAAAAAAAATAATCATAAACTCAAGCCCAACAAAGATAACAGATGGGCATAACTGTACTTAGTAATGATTACTAGTACTACCAACATTTGTATATTTTACTTTCAACTCGAATTTGAACTATTCATCACCTTTTTTCAGCAGCCATTAACACTAATAAATTAAATTAAATCAAAACAATAAATTAAAGCTGCAAGCAGCGTTTGCGGGACTGAGCCGCCGTGGCCGACGCGATGCCCGATGACCCCCGATGACGCCTGACCCCTGTCGACGCCCGCAATTGACCCCCGTCCTCTGCCGACGCCCGGCGACATCTGCTGAAAGAAGTCTATGCAAATGATGCAGATTTCTCACCTCCATTTTTTTTTTTGAGGATGCTGTCAAATGTAAAATATGGCCTTGATGAGACAAACACGTAGGTGTTTGAATGACGTCTGTAGCACTTTTGTAAAGGAAACTGCAGCCATTTACAGTATAGTGTGTGTGTGTGTGTGGAAGTAGGGATGTGCGATACCACTATTTTTCCTTTCGATACGATACCAGGTGATACCAAGGCTAGTATCCCAATACCAATACAGATACCGATACTTTTAGATGTCCAACTTGTGTATATGAAAATGATGACTTTTACAACGAAAACTCTAAATAACCCTAACCCTAAAAAATGTATTTTATACCTATGTATAAGAATTAAACAAGCTGCCAAATATCAGACTTTGTTTTAATTTTAATCAGAGAAATCAAATCAACAGGTCAACTGAAAATCTGAGCAAATCTCTCTCAATTCAATATAATTCTTTTTGGACCAGACAGAGTGGTCTTCAGGTTAGAACTTGACAGAATATGTCTGTCTCTTTGGGAGTCATCTATGAAAAATTTAAATATTCTTGATGTAAAAGGAAGTCTTTTTATGGGAAGTATAACTCACATACCACCACAAATAGACTAAATAGCAACAGTTTTACTTGAAATGTGCCATTTAAGTAATTTAATTAGTATGCTTTTCCAACTTAAAAGTGACACTGAATTGTGTTAAGATGATGGCAGGAATGTGAGTTAAATTAACAAATACATATTGTAGTGCTATAGTGCTGGGAGGAAACATTTTTATCTAATTAAACAAATAAAATATGTTTTAATGAAAAATTGACAAACATTCTGGTATTTTATGTAAATTTATCTTATCTACGTCTATATGCCTGTGATGGTGGGAACTGGGATGTATTTTCACTCCACCTGGATATTGCCTTTCTCTCTGCAGTGCTGGTTGGAAATTGCGCTAACGTTGACGGGGGGGGGGGGGGGGGGGAAGCACGCTATCGCTGTCGCGCTACGCTAACGTGTCGGCAAAGTTAACGTGCCAAGTTTCTTTGCGGGGGGGGGGGGACTGGACTCCAAGATGCTCCTGCTGATCACTGCTATGCTGGAGCTGGAGATGTGGCCTGTGATGTCTGCACTGGGAGGAAACTGAAGGCCCTCAAGTCCTGTCTGGTCTGTCGGGCCTCCTACTGTGACTCTCACCTCCAGCCTCATCGTGATGCTGCTCCCCTACAGAGACACAAGCTGGTGGAACCCAGCCAGCAGCTCCAGGAGAACATCTGCCCTCGTCATGATGAGGTGATGAAGATGTTCTGCCGCACTGATCAGAAGATCATCTGTGCTTTATGCTGTATGGATGAACATAAAGGTCATCAGACAGTGTCAGCAGCAGTACAGAGGCCTGGGAGGCAGAGAGAGCTGGAGGAGACCAGGCAGAAGATCCAGCAGAAGATCCAGCACACAGAGGAAGACCTGAAGGGGGTGGAGTCCATCAACGGCTCTGCTGATAAAGCAGTGAAGGACAGCGAGAAGATCCTCACCCAGATGATCCGTCTGCTGGAGAAAAGACGCTCTGAGGTGCAGCAGCAGGTCAGATCCACACAGGGGGCAGCAGTGAGTGGAGTCAAAGAGCTTGAGAAGAAGCTGGAGCAGGAGATGATGGAGCTGAAGAGGAGAGACGCTGAGCTGGAGAAGATCTCACACACACTGGACCACAGCCAGTTTCTCCACAGGTTCTCCTCACTGCCAGCACTCAGTCCGTCTCCAGACTCCTCCAGCCTGGAGATCCGTCCTCTGAGATACTTTGAGGACGTGGCAGCAGCTGGACCAAGCTGAGAGATGAAATACAGCAAGTTCTGCACAGTGCACAAACGTCTGTTATTATCTGAGGAGAACAGAAAAGTGACATTCATGGAGGAAGTTCAGTCTTATTGTGATCATCCAGACAGATTCACTGACAAGAAGCAGGTCCTGAGTAGAGAAGGTCTGACTGGACGATGTTACTGGGAGGTTGAGTGGAGAAGGGGGAGGGACTTCTGTGGTTTATTTTAGGGGGTTGGTGTAGCAGTGGCCTACAGGAACATTGGCAGAGCAGGAAGGTCAGAGGAAAGTAGATTTGGATTCAATTGCTGTGTCTCAATTCAGGTTCTGCATCCTTGAAGTGCGCATTTTGAAAGGAAGTTGCGTCATCGCACTGCGCGAAGGCTTGTCCCAATTCCCGAGGGTGTTTAGGACGCTCAAAATGCGCACTCGTAAATACGCACTCGTTTTAGCCGATTCCAAGGATACACCGCTACTATCCTTCGCGTACTTGGGTATCCCATGATGCTTTGCGTGCTGCTGCAAACCATCGTGGGATCCTGGGAAGTCAGCTGAAATTAGTGGCATGTACTGGTTAAGGCACGACATATAAATCTAAATATTGACGTTTCACATAAAGTATCCAGTTTTTAACGTAGGATTTTATTTATTTGAACATTCAACGGCATCGTTAGATGGCAAACCAATGGTTAGCGTGATACTATAAAAACATCACTTCCGGGGTTGGCCAGCAGGAGGGAACGGCGGTGACGAAACGAGGAAATACGCCGAAGGCTAGACCGTCCCGAGTGGTTACCGGGGAGGCGGGGTTTGGTCCGTCCTTCTAGGCTGGGAACTCTAAGAACGCTTCTTTCAGACGGAGGACACTCGGTCTCAAGGGTGCAGAACCTGAATTGAGACACAGCAAATGACAAATCCTGGAGTTTATATTGTTACCCAGGTGAATATTGGTTTTGTCACAACAACATGAGTACTCGTGTCTCAGGTCCTCGGTCCTCCAGAGTGGGAGTGTACCTGGACCACAGAGCAGGTCTTCTGTCCTTCTACAGCGTCTCTGGAACCATGGAGCTCCTCCACAGAGTCCAGACCTCCTTCACTCAGCCGCTACATGTTGGACTTTATGTTCCTTCAGGTTCTTCAGCTGAGTTGATGAAAGTGTGACTGAAGTCGTCAGAGAGACTCTGAGCTGAATTCTCACCTTTGATTCTTCTTCTGTCTTGACGTTTGTTACCCAGTGTCTCCGGCTGTCAATCACAGGGTGGGCGGGGCCTGGACGCCACTTCCTGTTGGTGCTCCTGGTGACTGTTGTCCACCTGCTGGATGTTTGTGCCATGTTGTTTCTCTTCCTCTGCAGCCCATTCATCCTGCAGATTAATAATGTGTCATTAGTCCACATGACAACTTTATTACTGTGGAAACACAGCTGAGGTCTGTTTCCACTCTGGACCTTTCCACCCTGACCTTTGACCTTTCAACAACTCATCCATCTGATCAACCTTCTGACTGTTGATCCGTTTGTCAACAATCAGATGAATGCATGTAAATATTGTGAGAGAATTTTGTCTTTTGATTCTGCTTGTTGGCTCAATGTGACAACAGTCAATCAATAAGTCATGAAATATACCATCAGTCTATACTGCATAACAATGTCAAGTCAATGATCAACTGTTGAATTGAAGCAATAAAGCAACAAGACAATCCAGATAAAGTCTCTGCTTGTTGGTAGATTTCTCTTCTGTCAAGATCTCCATGTATTCACCACAGACATTTAGAAAGTCAACACCATGAAGACAAGATCAAAGTTTCAAAAGCACATCAGTCAATGTGGGAAACAGCTGATATTTATCTGGCATACACACACACACACACACACACACACACACACACACACACACACACACACACACACACACACACACACACACACACACACACCACTATTTTACAGAACAAGTAGAGAACGGGTACTTTACTGACTCACAGTGTATTTACTTCATTGCATCATAACCAATGTTCCCTCTAAGCTGCTTGCTTGCGCAATCGCGCACTACTTGCACATTCTCAGCGCACAAGGAAATCTATGTAGCACATAAAATAAAATTCAACAGAAACGTATTAATTAATAATTTTAGAGCTTTTATTAGGCGGCGCACCGCTACGCCTTCGGAATGATGTTTTTTTTTCTTCCAGCTGCACCGTATGAGTCCAAAAGGCAGAGAAAGTATCCAGGCTGCAGCACCGCGCTGACATAGATTGCCTAACAAAGTGAAGAGGTGCCACTCCGCTCTATTTTCACTGGCTAACTGCAGCACACTGGCTTAACTTGTCTATTCAGAGAAGAGCTATCACTTCGGCTTATTTTTCAATCTATCACGCGCATGCCACTGCACATTGACGCAACATGACCCTCAGCCAGGCCACAACTGGACCTCAGCCAGGCCAAAGCAGGACTCTTCCTATGGTTAAAGCAGGACTCTCACATATAACACACTACACATCTCATCAACAATAAGATTTTGCTCTTTTTCATTTGAAGTGGGCCAAATCACTTCTATTCAAAGTAAACTCATGAAAATTGCTGCTGGAATTTGATTCTTTTAATAAGCCATGTAACTTGCTATGATCCAAGGTTTTGAACAGGTGTGATACTGGTGTGTGGCCACAGCGTGCACATCTGATGTTGCCCACAGTGGTCCTCAGTGTGCTCAAGGAGCTTGTCTGGATGCCCAGACACATGGAAAATTAGAGGGAGCATTGATCATAACACCCATGATCATGTGAATTCATATATAGGGATTATATAATTCTATAATATGTTATATATTATGTTGCCTGACAGCGCCACCTGGGGAGTTGCACCCCAGGAAATAGACTATAATAAAATTCCTCGGGCTACACAGGTTCGTTACGCTTTGAGATTTGAGAGGACGAGATGGACTTCCAAAGAAACAGCTTTATTCAATCACAATTTAAAATAGTTGACTCTTTTTTAAACACACCAAGGAAAATCTTTTTTTAAAAAACAATAAGACCAGGTTTAGCTGCCTGAGTGAGTGTCAAAAAAAATAAGTACTATACCAAAAAGATTGTTCAACATCATAAGAAAATAAGGGGAGCAGGGCTGGACGTAGCCGAGTGGAAAGGCTAAAGAAAAAACAAAGAAAAACTGAAAAAAGGGAATAAACAAAGCGAAGGGAATCACTACAAAGCAAAATTTCCCTCGTGCTGTGCAAAATAAAGCAAAGTGAAGGGGAACCACCGACGCAGTCTGCCGCACGCTATGCCAACTCCTGTCCAAAAGAAAAGTGAACACAATGAATACACTAATACATTGAGACACTCAGGCAAGCGTTAAACAGTTCAAACAAAAGAAAAATTTTCTTTAGTCTTCACACACACACACAAAACAAAAGGTAACGATCACTGGGGAACAAAATAGTAATGAACTAAAAAGGAAATCAAACTGTAACAAAATCGCTACTCAATAGAAAACCCAAAGTTTCACCAAAATTTTACCAAGAAAACAAAGAAAACAAAAGCAACCAAAGAAAGTGGTGACGCCAACAACAAAAACAGACAAACTCAGTTGTCTACACCAAATAAACCACAACCAAAGGAGGGGGGGTTTAAACATTCAGCAATGAATGTCCATTGCCCACCTCTGGGATTGCGAGCTGAAATGCCAAGAACTGCGGAGGACAGAGTTCTCAGCGTGGACACTGGGGTTGCCGGGGCGACGGAGTGGAGACAAAGTCAAGTGCGTCCCATCTCAGTTCATTACGGGACAGCTTTTTTAGCTGCCAAATACGGGACAATCGCGTATTTGAGCACGGAAACGACGCAAAGTCACAAACACAAATACAAGTTTACAACGGTACAAAAAGAGGATCGTGGTGCAAACGCAAAAAAACAAAACAAAAAAACAACACGCTGCAGGACATAAAAACATTCACTTCATCAGAGGAGCGATGCAAAGCAAGCAAACACATGCAAAAGAAAAAACGCTGCATAACGCATTCCCTACACCGGAAGTAGAGTTGCTCGAGCAGCAGAGACACGGTGATCAATGAACTAGAGCTGCTGATATCTCATCCCCCACCTGTTTGATTCAGAGTCGAACGGTGACAACCTGAGATTACAGTCCGTCTTTTTTCTTGTTGTGATAAAAGGGATTAGGATTGGTAGGTGTAAATAAAACAAGCAATTTGACATATGGAGAGACAGAATAGCTTTTTTTCTATATCATTTCACTTAATTTGCAAATGATTTACAATTGGATTGCTTTGCTACAGCATCATGCATTATGGTTTCTACAGGAAATCGGTGACTGAAAAAATGCCGAACTTCTGTGCCACTTATGGATGCAGCAATCGTCGCTGTCCACAAACAAAAGCTCGTAGGATCACATTTCATCTGTAAGCTATTGTTGGAGCTGTTTGATTAATGTTACGATTTAGTGCTGGTTTGTTTAGTTTAGCGTTTAGCATATATGTTTTTATTAAATACGGGTGTGTGCGTGTGTTTGCTATTTTCACATGAAAGCCTATGGTTATAAATCATTAATAAGTATGCAGTATCATAACTATGCTTATAACCTTTATAACAAACCAAACCGCTCGAAATTCGGTTGAAAATAGAGCAATTTAGGGCTATTTAAAAGAACATGCACAATAAGAATACATAGTTATGAGTGAGAGGGGCGGAGCGAGGTGACTGTGGCAAGATGGCCGCCAGTGCGGACGTTCCATTCCATTGGCCAGCAGCGCGGATAAGACATCTCGCCTTCTGTATATATCTATGGTTAGAACAGTGCTCATCAGGTAAAACACCCGGAAGCCAACGTCATCAACACGCACTCGATGTCACTGCATATTGCATGGAACTTGGCTGCCATCTAGTGGTTAACTCTCGTAACACTGTCCATTATGAGACATTTCATCATCTACTCAAATCTTACAATAAAACTGTCAAACAGGCAAGAATAACCCATTTCTCCAACCTCATCACAAACAATAGCAAAAACCCTTGATTTCTTTTCTCTACCTTCAATCTTTTAACCAATAAAAATTTTAATCAGGACGTACAGACACCAACAGATTTCTCATTATGATTATTCTCCCTTTTATACTTTTAGTGCCAGTGTTTCCTCATGGGGGGCCCTCCATGGTGGGAGCTACGCCTGGTCTGCCCATAGGGGCGCTGCAGGCCATGATGCCCCCTTGTGTGGACGGCTCCCCATAGTGGCCTTTCCTCATCAGATTCTTCAGTGCCAAGCCGTTTTATCTAATGTCTGTGTGAATATGGGGGTGGGTGTTTGTCTGTGTGCGTTGGTGGGGAGGGGTGGGTCCGTATGGGGTGGGGGGAGGGGCAGTGGAGCTTTTTATTTTTTCTCATTGTTATTATTATGATTGTTGTTCTTCTTATTATTATTATTACCTTTCTTTGTTTTGTTTTGTTTTGTTTTGTTAAGCACTGTGGGTTGCACATGTTGTGTATGAGCAGTGCTATATAAATAAAGTTTATTGTTATTATTATTATTATAGAAACATAAAGACACATCAAAGAGTAACATGAGGTTGTTGTTGTGACAGTGGACGGTAGAGAGTCTGAATCCCCGTCCCAGGCGCAAATCCTCATGGAGGCTTCTGAGGAGGTCAAAGATGGCCAATCCGTCAATCCCAGCTCCATAACCGGGGTCTATGGAATGAAGCCGCGAGCATTGCGCACTGATCCAGGAGAGCTTTAACCTGGCTTGATGAATCCATGTCTTCTCATCCTGGATGGCTTTTAGTGCGACCCATGAAGCCTGGACACACGTGTTGTGGATTGGTTGAACGCTGAAGGCTTAGTGACTCATCTTGGATGATGCAATCCTACTTTGGTGCAAGGGGGCCCAGACAGCAACATCATCAAGAGCCAGTAATGGACTCCACAGTGCAGCACTCGTTCGCTCGCCCTCCCTCTCCCATTTTATTCTGTAGTGTCAGATTCTGAAGTCGATTTCACTTTGATTTTCAGAGTGATGACACCCTGGAAAAACTCTCCATCATTATAAACTCTCCATCATTTATTCTCTATTCAGGTTGGAGGGGTGCAGTTTGTCAGAGCTCAGCTGTGATTGGCTGCTCTCAGCTCTGAAGTCCAACCCCTCCCACCTCAGAGAGCTGCACCTGAGTTGGAACCAGCTGCAGGATTCATCAGTGAAGGAACTGAGTGGTTTTCTGCAGAGTCCAGACTGTAAACTGTAAACTCTGAGGTCAGTACTGGTTTGGAACCAGTGGATGATGGTTTCAGCACCAAACACAGTTCATCACACATGTTGAATAAACATTGAACTGAAGGTTGATTCATCTCAAAATGACATCCAGAATATGAAAACTTCATTCTGTTCATGTTTGAAGTAAAAAAAAAAAAAAAAAAAGAAAAAGGAAAAGGAAAAACAGGTCATCAGTGGTCATGTGACCAAACATCATTTCAACACACATTAGTTTTGGACTGAGGATTTAATTTCAAGGTGACATTTTCTGTAGTGTCAGATTCTCAGTTCACCACTCAATTATTGATCAGTTCATCTTCATCAGGCCTCAGTATCAGTCCAACACTCCATGGTCACATGACCTTCTGATGTTCCACACTTGACATGTGACTGAGAGTCTGCTTCTTCTCACCAGTCACTCCATCATCTCCATCAACTCTGTGATGATGCGTTCAAGGACCGTGAGTCCTGACTCCTGCTGTCTCTTCTTATCTTTGCAGGTGGTGGTGAGGATGAGGAGAGTGAAGAGGAGAGCTCCATCTACTGGTGGCTGACAGAACTACAACCAGTGGAGCCAAACAGCAAGCTGCACGCACCAACACTGTGTGGGCGTGTCACGACCTTTGACCCCAGTGCAGCCTGGTGGCTGACGGACTGCTTCTCCCTACAAGCTGCTGTGGTTACTGGGAGAGACGTCCCAGAAGCCACTGGTGGAGCTGAATCCTCAGTGGAAGAAGCAGGACTTGGAGCAGCTGCTCAGTGAAGGCAGCAGCAACACAACCACTGCTTCTGCTCTCATCATCCACGGCTGGAACATCTCAGCATGAAGGTTCCACACATCAACAACACACTGCTCTGCTCTCACTTCAGACTTCTATAACATCTTCATTTTGGAGGTGAAAAATACTTTTCAAGAGACTTTATTTCTGCTTCATGATCTTAAATAAGGAAATCATGTGGAAAAGATAAAGTGATTCACAACACCTGTGATGGGAACTCAAATCATTATTGAATCATAAGTAAGACAAAAGAAGTTTCCCTCAAAATAATTCATGGTTTTGATGCTTGCCAGATGTTTGTGTGGAGATTTCAGAAGGACGTCAATGAATCAGAAGGAAACCAGATCATTTATTTTATGTGATTATGTTATATCATCCTAACTTTGTTACGAGCTCAAACATTATATTTCAATGATTCAATATTCTGACAATAAAAGCCATCACAACCTGTGTGACCTTGACCTCAACTGACGTTTCATTTCTGCTGCTTTAACACTTTGATTATATATCTCCTGAAGTCCTGCCATGGGGATTCTCCATATCTGAATAACTTGTGTACTCAAACCTTCTGTAGGCCATACCCACTTCTCCACTAGGTCTCAACATAAACCACATGAATCAATGAAAATAAATCTCACTTTTACAAACAAATCCAATTCAGTTCAAATATAATTTAAATAAAATAAATGATACATTATAATTAATCACCAACAGATAAATCAATGCTGGATATGAGGTGGTTTGCCCTCTCTGGGTCGGTGGGGAGGCCCTGCCTCAGGGGGAGGAGTTCCAGCATCTCGGGGTCTTGTTTGGGACGCCTCCCTGGGGAGGTGTTCCAGGCATGTCCCACCAGGAGGAGACCCTGCTGGAGGGACCAGGTCTCTGGGCTGGACTGGGAAGCCTTGGGGTCCCACTGGAGGAGCTGGAGGAGGTGACTGGGTCCAGGGAAGTCTGGGGGTCTCTGCTGAGGCTGCTGCCCCCGAGACCTGACTCCGGATACGGCAGTAGAAGATGGATGGATGGATGGATGGATGGATGGATGGATGGATGGATGGATGGATGCCAGGTGATAGAACATTTCATAAAAACAGACTCTGCATTATAACTTCTATTACACTCTAAATAACTCACTCCAATATAACTGCACTCGTCCTTCTCTCACATTACATTGGATCACAATGACCAAACAACACAACAAAGACAATGATGCCACTGTGCTGCCACATCCAGACTCAGTGTAGGTCTGTAGGCCTCTTGGACCTTCATGTGAACCACTGCGTGTTGACTGGAGGTGAAACATGACTAACTGCTGTCCTCCTCCCTGGACAATGCAATCTCACTTTCAATCTCACAGCCACTAAAAAACCTGATTGTGATTGAGAGGTCCTCAGCAGCCAATCACTGTTGGGAGTCCAGCCTTCAAACACTCCTCCTGAATCCACAGTCACATCTGTGAGCATCTGGAACTTTGGCCCTGATCCTCCACACCACACAACTTGGGATGACAGCGCCACCTACCTGGATCCTTTCAGCAGCCAGTCCATGTTCTGACCCGTTTCCACTGTGGCCTGTTGGCTCATCTGGACCGGAGTCTGGATCATCAGTGTCCAGGTTCATGGAATCTGTCAGAGTGCCGCCGTCCTGTGATGTAATGATAGAGAATCACTCTATTTATACTAATGTGCAGAACCACGAGAGTGTCATTTCTTCACTGCTGTCAGCAACAAGCATTTGGTGTCACACTGGTGTACAACACTTATGGGCTAATTAATAAGAAATTACATATTTATGAATCACCCGCAATGCCCAGATTGTTGCTGCTTATCTGCTGATATGAGCCGTCAACTGTTGCAATATAGAACCACGGGCAGGAAATTACAATTAGTGTAGAGTGTATTATAATTTAAAACTTTACTAATGGTAGTTCTTTAAAGAATTTAGCAGGGATGGAACAGCCTAACGTGACGACGTCACTTGTAAAACGGTAGGAGCTCAACCTGCTGTCACGGTGAAAACTCCGTGTTACGTCCCGTCTAGGGGGACCGAGACGCAACGTGTGTCTTCCCCCACTCCCAAGCCTCATTAATTTCTCACGGCAGTTGGCGGTTTTCAACAAAAACATTTATTGATCAGTAAATGAAATAAACAAAACAACTTAACCGGTGGGCAGCAAAGGCTTCAGGGTGGGCCCAGGCCAAAATAATAAACCAAACTCCAACTAGCTCGCCTTAAGAACTAACTAAAGAAAGAAAGAGAAGCCAAATACAGAAAGGCTAACCTCCCTACATACTTATTAAACAGGAGAAAAGAGGGGACAAAGAAAATGGCAGCCCACCCCTACGGCTGCGTGCTCTAACACCATTTCAGAAGTGACTAACTGCAGACTTGGGAGCGGAGGAGGGATGACAGTCAGGCTGGCTCGACTGCTCCTCCTTCTCAGCCATGGCGCGTCCAATCAGCAGCCAACATCCAGGACCGCACCTGCAAGGCATCATCCACTCTCACACACACACACAGACACAAACATAGAGGCACCTAGACCCACCCGTGGGTCATAACACCCCCTCCCTTAAGAACCAAACCCTATTAACATACCGACAAACAAAACTAAACAAGAAAAACCTCAGTTCCCCCGAAATAAGAATTTGGCAGCTAGTCCACATGTACACGTGATAATGCATCTGCCAACACAATATCAAGATCCCTAGATAGTAAGTTTGATAGATGGATAGAAATAGATAAGTTAGTTAAAGTTACACACACTATATATATATATATATATATATATATATATATATATATATATATATATATATATATATATATATATATATATATGTATATATATATATACATATATATATGTATATATATATATATATATATATGTATATCCATATTATTTTTATTTTATTATTAACCTCTTTCAATGAACTCCAAAACATACATGGTCAAAATCCACATTATTATTATGTTGTTTTTTTTAAATGCTCATACAAAACAAGAAAAGTGGAGGGAGAGTCGTCTGAATTGGGTTCAGTGAGCATCACATCCACTTGTAGCGCAGCAAGCTTCTGTTACAACTGTTCACTTTTTCCGTTCGCGAACTCAACCGCAACGATTGGTGGAGTGACGAGCATCCAGCACATCCAGCACGTGACCTCTACGATGAGCTTCCTCCCACGGAAGTACCATAGGAGGACAAGGATTAAATAGTATGGCTTGTCCACCAGAAGGCTGTTTTATGATGTACGTAATATAAAACTTTGGCCCAGTTCTGCTTGTATTGCATTGTATTGGTTGGTGTTCCTGAAGTTTCATTTTTCGTCCCTTTTTATTTTTTACATCCATGTTTGTGATGAAATAGTATTGTGAATCGTTAGCTCGCATTGCATGCTGGGAAACAGCGACACTCAAGGAAGTTTTGGCTTCGCTGACACGGTCCTGAAGGGAAGTGGGTTTTAGTGCACTGGAACGGGATGAATGTGTTTAATCAAGCAGTACAAACCTGATTAATTGTCTTAATACTTGACTTCGAATGGCCATATTGTTTAGGATTAGAATTAGATGACAACTTCTTCACAATATTTGCAACTATTCAATTTGACCAGCAGGTGTCAGTAGAAGACGAAATTTCATGTTGACTATTTCCAAATGGAAGTGCTCTCTTGACGTTGGATTTTTCTCATAATTATTTGAAGTGTAGGCCTGTATCTGCACACAATTTGGAATTCGTCCCAGTGCCCTTTACATTGTCCAAATTTACAGCTCAGGGCGTCAGTACCGATAAAATAATCATAAATAAGTGAGAAAAAAAAACAAAACAAAAAATATAATTTATGTACAGAAATTATTTGGTCATTCATTTTTTGCAATTCATAGTCATTCCCAACAGACATAACAGACACAAAAATTCAATGCATCACACGTGGTTCAGACACAGCTTGCCTGTGATTGTACATTTGGCCAGTAGGTGGTTTCGTGTGCACATGAAACTTCGAAAAATGAACCGTTTCTCGAACCAGTTGGCTCAAGTGGTTCAATGCCTCATGAGGCTTCACCTCACCATCACTACAGTCACTGCATCCTGAATCAGTCACACTCAAAGTCGCACACCACCTCTGCATTGTTCTGGACTGTGGAATGGGCAATATTAATTTAATCTAATTACATTCTGTTTTATTACTTTATGTCTATTTTAATGCTCTTTATTGGTGCTGAATGGAAGTGTGGTTGTTGTTTTATGAGCTAATGGATAGACAAGTGGCCTATAACATAAGACGCTTAAATGAAGTGAATAGGATATGTCCACAATGTCAAGAAAGGAAGCAGGGTGTCTTTAAAATCGATAACATTTGAATAAGTATTAAAAGTTGAGTTGATGTTATACTTGTATTGACATTATGAGTAATTTATACAACTTTTCCCAGGAACTTTTCCCAATGATGAGGTTGAGGGCCCATCATCTGCAATTCAGCATTCTGCAGGTAGTCAACACCAAAACAAGCGTATTCAGCTGTCATAATCCTGTTTGTAAATAATACATATAAACTGTGTACTTGTAATATAAGTCAAACTTTGGTAACTTGAATATAATTCTCACAAAGGGATTTTTCATGTGTATGCACTTTGTACCTGTTATGAATTAAAAAAAAAAAAAAACATTCATAACTAAACTCAGTTGTTGGTTTCCATCTCTATAAGTTAACAAAGATACATAGATACCTATGAAACACTTGTTTATCTTGCTGAAACTAATACTAGGTTACTAGTACTAGATACACCAGTATACTCTCCCGGAGCACAGATCAACCCACTCAAACAAACAAAAAGCATTTTACTCAGTCAGATAAGATTACTAAATGCTGGATGATACACTGTTTTGTGCATTATTTGGGTAAATAAAATAGTTCTATTATTCATACCTCCGCCTACCATTTATTATTACCTAAGGCATAGGGCATTTAAAAAAACAAAACAAATGTCATTCCGGTGTGCCACCCTTCCACAGTCTGTGCCCCGAGCTTGCCCCCCCAAGAAAAAAATTCTAGGACCGCCCCTGTTTCCAACACTGTGGATGCTCGGTTGTTTATTGCAGCAGACAGATAAACAATTAAACGGCTAAAGCCATCTATTCCACCGTGAATGACAAATCTCCAGCTTTTGGTAAAAAAGGGAGAGAAGATGGAAAGAGAAATCTAAAATATATAAGGCATCAGATAGCTAATTGAAAAAGGTTCATGCACAGCTTATTTGACACAAAAAAGGTATGGTACAAAGATGAAAAGATTTGGAGTGGGTAGAAAATCTCAATGTTTCATTTGTTCAAGTATTTAAAAACAGTTTTGAAAAATACCGTATTAATTTGTGGTTTCCATCTATGTGCCACATTGCATTTGGTGCAGGAACAGAATACTGCCTCCGTCTTAGTGTGCGATTGGCCAAGGCTCGCACTTCAGTCCCAATTGGGTCCACTCTTCTTAAGGAATCACGTACTCTTTGAACTACAACAACAGCAAAAAAAAAAGAAAGACAAACTACATAAAATATTAAAGGCACAAATCCGTGTTAACACAGATAATGCTGACAAAAGGTATGATTTCATTTATTAAATACCCCCCTTTCTTTTTTAAATATACCGCCATTCTTTTTTTAATCATCCATGTAAGCACTTTTAGCTACATTTTGTACGGAAAGCGTTATACAAATAAAGCTAATTATATTTGTTTGTTTCGGTTAAACTGATGCACAATACAGATTACTGAATACATTCATGTGGGGATCAACTTCATATCAAACTTACTTTGCACTCGTAATCCCCTGGCATGAAGGAATGCTCTCATCATTCTGTACCCTGTGTTTGGGTGACTGAGTTGGATTTCTGCAATGACGGCATCCAGCTCTTCATCACAAAGCGCTGAATACATGTCTGACATTCTAAACAAACAAAGAATAATTCCTGAAATTTTACTTGGCAAGAGCCAAAACATATATGATTAAAATCGTCCATTTTCACTGCAACCATTTTGACGTGTATTTGTTGTATCATTAGTGTTATTAGGTACAAGTGTTGCTGCGTTCATTGCAAGGTTAACGTCATTTGCGTCAATAGATATGGAAAACAACTACACTTAAGTTTAAAAGAAATGTGCACGTTTTGTAAATGGCAATTTCTTAATATTATTATTATTATTATTATTATTGTTATTATTATTATTATTATTATTATTATTATTATCAGTGTTCTGTTAAGGTGAAACAACAAAGAAGCCTTTAAGTCTAAATTGTTTAATAAATAGGTTAAGAGCAGTTGGTGTAAGTATGAAAGTCATTTCATTTATTTGTTGCGTTAAGAGAAGCATTTATAGAGCGTCGTTGCCACCTACTGGCATCTTTCGGTAGTATTTCTGTTGTAATTTTGAAGCGAACTTTATACCGGAAGTAAGACACGGGAAACACACTGCCAGCGTTTTCTGATACGCACCCGTTCCTGTAAACCAGTGTTTGTGTGCCGCAAGATATTGTCAGGTGTGCCGTGGGAAATTATCCCATTTGTGTGCCTGTGCAGTCTAGCGCCTGACAGAGTAATCATGTAGTACTCTTCCATACCAGTAGGTGGCAGCAGCAGGTAGCTAATTGCCTTGCGCTTGGAGACAAGCGAATTAGTGACGCATGGATGCAGTGACAGGTGTGTGGATTGTGGATAGCGGGACGACGGTTGAAAGTGATGGATAAGTTTTTGAAGAGGAAAAATGCTGACTCTGAACTGGACCCTGGACAAAATCCGGACCCAGATGAAGGCCCTAGTATGAGTGGAGGCAAAGACGGTGACGTCGAGCAAAGTTTATGGCGTGAGTCAATACAATGAAAGCTATCTTTCATTTGGATTTACTTTTACCGGAGATGCAACGGCACCGACTCCGTTGTGCTTGGTATGTGGTGAAAAGCTCTCCAACAGTGCTATGGTCCCAAAGTAAGCTTAAACGCCATCTCCAAACGAACGTCCAAGTCTGTCGACGGGGGGGGTCACCGAAATATACGGGACACAAAGTGAAGTGCGTCCTGTATCAGTTCATTACGGGACAGGTTTTTTAGTTGCCAAGTACGGGACAATCGCGTATTTTACGGGAGTAGACCACAGGCAGAAATCAAATGAGGTTTTGTCATTTTCCCTTAAAAACGGGACAAATTGTGTCCCGGGAGAGATTTTATTTTTCCCGGGACAGGTGGTGAAAAAAGAGAACAATTCTGGGAAAAACGGGACGGGTGGCAACACTTGAACTTGTGGCTAAATCAAAAAAGTCCCACACTGTGGCAGAGCAATTAATACTTCCCGCCTGCAAAGCCATTGTAAATGAGACGCTCGGACCCGAAGCGGCTAAAGAAATAGCCAAAGTCCCTCTCTCAGATAACACAATCTCCAGACGTATTAATGAGATGTCTGCAGACATCGAAAGTGTGGTTTTGGACAAGATCCCTATCAGTAAGAAATTTGCCTTGCAACTTGATGAGTCTACTGATATAAGTGTTGTTGCAGATTCTGAAGTCGACATTTCACTTTGATTTTCAGAGTGATGACACCCTGGAAAAACTCTCCATCATTATAAACTCTCCATCATTTATTCTCTATTCAGGTTGGAGTATTGCAGGTTGTCAAAGCTCAGCTGTGATTGGCTGCTCTCAGCTCCGAAGTCCAACCCCTCCCACCTCAGACACCTGGACCTGGCTGAGAACTATCTTCAGGATTCATCAGTTAAGGAGCTGAGTGGTTTTCTGCAGAGTCCAGACTGTAAACTGGAGACTCTGAGGTCAGTTCACCCTCTTCACTCGACAACTTCTATCACTCTTGTTATTGTTGTCATGATTTTCACTTGACTGCTGTTGGAAATTCAATTTGCAGACACTGGTTTGTGTTTGAAATGAGTGAAACTGGGTTTGAAGCAGGGGTGCCCATTAGGTCGAGGGGGGGGGGCGTAGAGGGACGGACCGCTCTCTCAGTCATTAGAAAACACGGTGGTTGTGGTTGATCTTGGTCATAATGTACGATGTGCTGGAGTTTGTTTCTATAGGTGCTGTGTTTTACAGTCAAAGGTAAATGTGATGAATCGGCTTCTGCACTGCTCAGATCAAATAAAGGAGATATAAAGCAGGTTTCATTTTAAATCTGCAACTATAATGAACAAAATCAAGGTATACTTCAGATACCTGCATTCTGTTTGAGAGCAGACAGGGACAGCAAAAAGAGTTTGGCTGTTGTTTTCTTTAACTACACGCCAAACTACCGGGGTTGTTGCGTGAGCCTGCAATCCTGGCGTAAACTGACGGAGATGCCTCGCTCGCAAAATACGCTTCAAAGTCACGCACAGCAGAAGCACTGGACATCCTGGGAGATGCTGCTAGCAAAACATCTGCGTTCCACACACACACACACACACACACACACACACACACACACACACACACACACACCGATTGTATAGTAGGTAGATCTTTTTGACTTGCTCATTTTAAAAGTAGCTTGCATGTTGAAAAAGTGTGAGCACCCCTGGTTTAAAGGTGCAGTGTGTAAAATCCTGCCATCTGGTGGTCAGATTTCAGATTCATTCACTCACCCTCTCTCCTTTGATGAGTGTCAGATTCTAAAGTCGACTTTTGACTTTGATTCTCAGAGTGAAGACACCCTGGAAAAACTCTCCATCATTTCTTCTCTATTCAGGTTGTGGAGGTGCAGGTTGTCAAAGCTCAGCTGTGATTGGCTGCTCTCAGCTCTGAAGTCCAACCCCTCCCAACTCAGACACCTGGAGCTGAGTTGGAACTGCCTTCTGGATTCAACAGTGAAGGAGCTGAGTGGTTTTCTGCAGAGTCCAGACTGTAAACTGGAGACTCTGAGGTCAGTTCACCCTCTTCACTCTACAACTTCTATCACTCTTGTTATTGTTGTCATGATTTTCACTTGACTGCTGTTGGAAATTCAATTTGCAGTCACTGGTTTGTGTTTGAAATGAATGAAACTGGGTTTAAAGGTACAGTGTGTAAAATCCTCCCATCTAGTGGTCAGCTTTCAGATTGCAGATCCTGAAGTGGACATTTCACTTTGATTTTCAGAGTGATGACACCCAGGAAAAACTCTCTATCATTATAAACTCTCCATCATTTATTCTCTGTTCAGGTTGTGGGGCTGCAATTTGTCCCAGCTAAGCTGTGATTGGCTGCTCTCAGCTCTGAAGTCCAACCCCTCCCACCTCAGACACCTGGACCTGAATATGAACCCCCTGAAGGAGTCATCAGTGAAGGAGCCACTGATGGATCTTGTCTACAGCAGAGACTATCAACTGAAAAGTGTGAGGTTAGTACTGGTTAGGAACCAGTGGATGATGGTTCCAGCAACAAAGCCAGTTGATCCCACAGCAGAGGTCCTGTGTTCCCAGTCACAGTGTGAGAGGAGGATGGTGACGTCCAGCTGCTCCTCATTCATCCAACATCTGCTGCCAAACTGCTTCTTCTCTCAGTTCACCACTCAATTATTGATCAGTTCATCTTCATCAGGCCTCAGTATCAGTCCAACACTCCATGGTCACATGACCTTCACATGTTCCACACTAGACATGTGACTGAGAGTCTGCTTCTTCTCACCAGTCACTCCACCATCTCCATCAACAGTCAGCGTCTCTGTGATGATGCGTTCAAGGACCCTGAGTCCTGACTCCTGCTGTCTCTTCTTCTCTCTACAGGTGGAGGTGAGGGAGGATGAGGAGGAGAGTGAAGAGGAGCGCTCCATCTAGTGGTGGCTGACAGAACTACAACAAGTGGAGCCAAACAGCAAGCTGTGTGTCATGACTAGTGATGGTGAGGTGAAACCTCATGGGGCATTGAACCGCTTGAGCCAAATGGTTCGAGAAACGGTTCATTTCTCGAAGCTTCATGTGCACACGAAACCACCTACTGGCCAAATGTACAATCACAGGCAAGCTGTGTCTGAACCACGTGTGATGCATTGAATTTTTGTGTCTGTTATGTCTGTTGGGAATGACTATGAATTGCAAAAAATGAATGACCAAATAATTTCTGTACATAAATTATATATATATTTTTGGTTTTTTTCTCACTTATTTATGATTATTTTTATGGGTACTGATGCCAGTGGTTATGGGGATGCTCCAAACAAATTTTGTTGTTAACTTTGTTCAACAATGACAATAAATAAATAACTTGACTTGATAACTATGTGTATGATACATTTTTTGAATGTATTCTGTTTATGCAATTTTTTTCTGAAAATGGCATGGGTGTAATCAGGCAGATGACAGTGAAAGTGATTGTGGGACTTGGAAAAGGGCATAGATCAGGGGTGCTCACACTTTTTCAACATGCAAGCTACTTTTAAAATGAGCAAGTCAAAAAGATCCACCTACTATAAAACAGGAAAAGTCATTCAGAAATATATTTGTAGTCCAATGATAAAGAAAAGAAGGATTAAATGGGTCAACATGTTCCCATGTGCATTTATGCTCATCATTGCACAGAAAACTCATGGTTTAAAATTGTTTAGGTTATATCTGCCTATGTTTGATTTTATCAATAAAAGTGTGTTTACGTTAAGATGTTTTGCTGTATAGTTTTGTGTTTTCCAGCGCATAGGTTAGGGATAATTGGTGTGTGTGTGTGTGTGTGTGTGTGTGTGTGTGTGTGTGTGTGTGTGTGTGTGTGTGTGTGTGTGTGATGCAGACGTTTTGCTAGCAGCATCTCCCAGGATCTCCGGCGCGTCTGCAGTGCGTGCGCACTTTGAAGCGCATTTTCCGAGCGAGGCGTCTCCATCAGTTTACGCCAGGATTGCAAACTCACGCGACAACCCCGTTAGTTTTGCGTGTAAAACAACAGCGAAACTGTTTTTCCTGTCCCTGTCTGGTCTTTATTTGATCTGAATAGTGCCGAAGCCGATACGTCACATTTACGTTTCACTGTAAAGCACAGCACATATAAGAACAAAATCCAGCACATCGTACATTATGACCAAAATCAACCAGATCCACCGTGTTTTCTAATCCTGCCTGAACGATTCTACCTGTTGTAATTGACGCGGATCTCTCTCTCTCTCTCTCTCTCTCTCTCTCTCTCTCTCTCTCTCTCCCTCTCTCTCTCTCTCACACACACACACACACACACACACACACACACACACACACACACTCACTCTCTCTCTCTCCCTCTCTCTCTCACACTCACTCCCTCTCTCCCTCTCTCTCATGCGATCGACCCAAACTCCCTTCGCAATTGACCAGTAGATCGCGATGGACGTAATGGGCACCCCTGGCATAGATGCTTGTGTAACATGGACGTTGATGTACAAGACAGGTGGCTCCATCCTATCACCTCTCCTCTCCTCACTCTCTCCCTAAGCTCTCAAAACTATCTCCAAACTAAACGCTATCTAGTCTCAAACACTCCAAACTATAAACACGATCCAAAATCTAGTAATCCAAACTCTCTCCAAATCTCAGTTGACTGCAACTCTCCTACAATAACAACCCCATTTTGAATGGAGCCTGAGGGGTCTATATAAACCGTTAAAATATGAATTGCAGATACATATATATATATATATATATATATATATATATATATATATATATATATATATATATATATATATATATACACACACACACACACACACACACACATATATATATATATGGGTCCACTTTTCTGCTGCAGCTGGCCATTTTCATTTTACAGCGTCCAAATTTATAGCTCAGGGCGCTGGGACGAATTGCAAATTGTGTGCAGATACAGGCTTACACTTCAAATAATTATGAGAAAAATCCAACGTCAAGAGAGCACTTCCATTAGGAAATAGTCAACATGAAATTTCGTCTTCTACTGACACCTGCTGGTCAAATTGAATAGTTGCAAATATTGTGAAGAAGTTGTCATCTAATTCTAATCCTAAACAATATGGCCATTCGAAGTCAAGTATTAAGACAATTAATCAGGTTTGTACTGCTTGATTAAACACATTCATCCCGTTCCAGTGCACGAAAACCCACTCCCTTCAGGACCGTGTCAGCGAAGCCAAAACTTCCTTGAGTGACGCTTTTTCCCAGCATGCAATGCGAGCTAGCGATTCACAATACTATTTCATCACAAACATGGATGTAAAAAATAAAAAGGGACGAAAAATGAAACTTCAGGAACACAAAACCAATACATTGCAATACAAGCAGAACTGGGCCGAAGTTTTATATTATGTACACCATAATACAGCCTTCTGGTGGACAAGCCATACTATTTAATCCGTGTCCTCCTATGGCACTTCCATGGGAGGAAGCTCATCGTAGAGGTCACGTGCTGGTTGCACATCACTCCACCAATCACTTCGGGGAAGGTCTTGGCCAATCGGTTGAGTGAGTGAGTTTCACTGAACCCAATTCAGACTACTCACCCTACACTTTTTTTGTTTTGTATGAGCATTTATAAAAAACAACAACATAATAATAATATGGATTTTGACCATGTATGTTTTGGAGTTCATTGAAAGAGGTTAATAAAAAAAATATATATATGTGCGTGTGTGTGTGTGTGTGTGTGTGTGTAACTTTAACTAACTTATCTATTTCTATATTTCTATCCATCTATCTCACTTACTATCTAGGGATCTTGATATTGTGTTGGCAGATGCATTATCACGTGTACATGTGGACTAGCTGCGAAATTCTTATTTCGGGGGAACTGAGGGTTTTCTTGTTTAGTTTTGTTTGTCGGTATGTTAATAGGGTTTGGTTCTTAAGGGAGAGGGTGTTATGACCCACGGGTGGGTCTAGGTGCCTCTATGTTTGTGTCTGTGTGTGTGTGTGTGAGAGTGGATGACGCCTTGCAGGTGCGGTCCTGGATGTCGGCTGCTGATTGGACGCGCCACGGCTGAGAAGGAGGAGCAGTCGAGCCAGCCTGACGGTCATCCCTCCTCCGCTCCCAACTCTGCAGTTAGTCACTTCTGAAATGGTGTTAGAGCACGCAGCCGTAGGGGTGGGCTGCCATTTTCTTTGTCCCCTCTTTTCTCCTGTTTATTAAGTATGTAGGGAGGTTAGCCTTTCTGTATTTGGGTTCTCTTTCTTTCTTTAGTTAGTTCTAAAGGCGAGGTAGTTGGAGTTTGGTTTATTATATTGGCCTGGGCCCACCCTGAAGCCTTTGCTGCCCACCGGTTAAGTTGTTTTGTTTATTTCATTTACTGATCAATAAATGTTTTTGTTGAAAACCGCCAACTGCCGTGAGAAATTAATGAGCCTTGGGAGTGGGGGAAGGTGTCCCACACGTTGCATCTCGGTCCCCCGAGACGGGACGTAACACCGAGTTTTCACCGTGACAGCAGGTTGAGCTCCTACCGTTTTACAAGTGACGTCGTCACGTTAGCCTGTTCCATCCTTGCTAAATTCTTTAAAGAACTACCGTTAGTAAACTTTTAAATTATAATACACTCTACACTAATTGTAATTTCCTGCCCGTGGTTCTATATTGCAACAGTTGACGGCTCATATCAGCAGATAAGCAGCAACAATCTGGGCATTGCGGGTGATTCCTAAATATGTCATTTCTTATTAATTAGCCCATAAGTGTTGTCCACCAGTGTGACACCAAATGCTTGTTGCTGACAGCAGTGAAGAAATGACACTCTAGTGGTTCTGCACATTAGTATAAATAGAGTGATTCTCTATCATTACATGACAGGACGGCGGCACTCTGACAGATTCCATGAACCTGGAGACTGATGATCCAGACTTTGGTCCAGATGACACAACAGGCCACAGTGGAAACGGGTCAGAGCATGGACTGGCTGCTGAAAGGATCCAGGTAGGTGGCGCTGTCATCCCAAGGTGTGTGGTGTGGAGGATCAGGGCCAAAGTTCCAGATGCTCACAGATGTGACTGTGGATTCAGGAGGAGTGTTTGAAGGCTGGACTCCCAACAGTGATTGGCTGCTGAGGACCTCTCAATTACAATCAGGTTTTTTAGTGGCTGTGAGATTGAAAGTGAGATTGCATTGTCCAGGTAGGAGGACAGCAGTCAGCCATGTTTCACCTCCAGTCAACACGCAGTGGTTCACATGAAGGTCCAAGAGGCCTACAGACCTACACTGAGTCTGGACGTGGCAGTACAGTTGGATCATTGTCTTTGTTGTGTTGTTTGGTCATTGTGATCCAATGTAATGTGAGAGAAGGACGAGTGCAGTTATATTGGAGTGAGTTATTTAGAGTGTAATAGAAGTTATCATGCAGAGTCTGTTTTTATGAAATGTTCTATCACCTGGCAACCATCCATCCATCCATCCATCCATCCATCCATCTTCTACTGCCGTATCTGGAGTCAGGTCTCGCGGGCAGCAGCCTCAGCAGAGACCCTCAGACTTCCCTGGACCCAGTCACCTCCTCCAGCTCCTCCAGTGGGACCCCAAGGCTTCCCAGTCCAGCCCAGAGACCTGGTCCCTCCAGCAGGGTCTCCTCCTGGTGGGACATGCCTGGAACACCTCCCCAGGGAGGCGTCCCAAACAAGACCCCGAGATGCTGGAACTCCTCCCCCTGAGGCAGGGCCTCCCCACCGACCCAGAGAGGGCAAACCACCTCATATCCAGCATTGATTTATCTGTTGGTGATTAATTATAATGTAACATTTATTTTATTTAAATTATATTTGAACTGAATTGGATTTGTTTGTAAAAGTGAGATTTATTTTCATTGATTCATGTGGTTTATGTTGAGACCGAGTGGAGAAGTGGGTATGGCCTACAGAAGGTTTGAGTACACAAGTTATTCAGATATGGAGAATCCCCATGGTAGGACTTCAGGAGATATATAATCAAAGTGTTAAAGCAGCAGAAATGAAACGTCAGTTGAGGTCAAGGTCACACAGGTTGTGATGGCTTTTATTGTCAGAATATTGAATCATTGAAATATAATGTTTGAGCTTGTAACAAAGTTAGGATGATATAACATAATCACATAAAATAAATGATCTGGTTTCCTTCTGATTCATTGACGTCCTTCTGAAATCTCCACACAAACATCTGGCAAGCATCAAAACCATGAATTATTTTGAGGGAAACTTCTTTTGTCTTACTTATGATTCAATAATGATTTGAGTTCCCATCACAGGTGTTGTGAATCACTTTATCTTTTCCACATGATTTCCTTATTTAAGATCATGAAGCAGAAATAAAGTCTCTTGAAAAGTATTTTTCACCTCCAAAATGAAGATGTTATAGAAGTCTGAAGTGAGAGCAGAGCAGTGTGTTGTTGATGTGTGGAACCTTCATGCTGAGATGTTCCAGCCGTGGATGATGAGAGCAGAAGCAGTGGTTGTGTTGCTGCTGCCTTCACTGAGCAGCAGCTCCAAGTCCTGCTTCTTCCACTGAGGATTCAGCTCCACCAGTGGCTTCTGGGACGTCTCTCCCAGTAACCACAGCAGCTTGTAGGGAGAAGCAGTCCGCCAGCCACCAGGCTGCACTGGGGTCAAAGGTCGTGACACACCCACACAGTGTTGGTGCCTGCAGCTTGCTGTTTGGCTCCACTGGTTGTAGTTCCGTCAGCCACCAGTAGATGAAGCTCTCCTCTTCACTCTCCTCATCCTCACCACCACCTGCAAAGATAAGAAGAGACAGCAGGAGTCAGGACTCACGGTCCTTGAACGCATCATCACAGAGACGTTGACTGTTGATGAAGATGATGGAGTGACTGGTGAGAAGAAGCAGACTCTCAGTCACATGTCAAGTGTGGAACATCAGAAGGTCATGTGACCATGGAGTGTTGGACTGATACTGAGGCCTGATGAAGATGAACTGATCAATAATTGAGTGGTGAACTGAGAGAAGAAGCAGTTTGGCAGCAGATGTTGGATGAATGAGGAGCAGCTGGACGTCACCATCCTCCTCTCACACTGTGACTGGGAACAGGGGACCTCTGCTGTGGGATCAACTGGCTTTGGTGCTGGAACCATCATCCAATGGTTCCAAACCAGTACTAACCTCACACTCTCCAGTTGATGGTCACTGCTGTAGACAAGATCCATTAGTGGCTTCACTCCTGAATCCTGCAGCTGGTTCCCATCCAGGTCCAGCTCTCTGAGGTGGGAGGGGTTGGACTTCAGAGATGAGAGCAGCCAATCACAGCTGAGCTCTGACAAACTGCAGTCAATCAACCTGAACAGAGAATAAATGATGGAGAGTTTATAATGATGGAGCGTTTTTCCAGGGTGTCATCACTCTGAAAATTAAAGTGAAACGTCGACTTCAGAATCTGACACTACAGAAAATGTCACCTTGAAATGAAATCCTCAGTCCAAAACTAATGTGTGTTGAAATGATGTTTGGTCACATGACCACTGATGACCTGTTTTTCCTTTTCCTTTTTCTTTTTTTTTCTTTTGTTTTTTTACTTCAAACATGAACAGAATGAAGTTTTCATATTCTGGATGTCATTTTGAGATGAATCAACCTTCAGTTCAATGTTTATTCAACATGTGTGATGAACTGTGTTTGATGCTGAAACCATCATCCACTGGTTCCAAACCAGTACTGACCTCAGAGTTTACAGTTTACAGTCTGGACTCTGCAGAAAACCACTCAGCTCCTTCACTGCTGAATCCTGCAGCTGGTTCCAACTCAGGTGCAGCTCTCTGAGGTGGGAGGGGTTGGACTTCAGAGCTGAGAGCAGCCAATCACAGCTGAGCTTTGACAACCTGCAATACTCCAACCTGAATAGAAAATAAATGATGGAGAGTTTATAATGATGGATGAGTTTTTCCAGGGTGTCATCACTCTGAAAATCAAAGTGAAATCGACTTCAGAATCTGACACTACAGAATAAAATGGGAGAGGGAGGGCGAGCGAACGAGTGCTGCACTGTGGAGTCCATTACTGGCTCTTGATGATGTTGCTGTCTGGGCCCCCTTGCACCAAAGTAGGATTGCGTCATCCAAGATGAGTCACTAAGCCTTCAGCGTTCAACCAATCCACAACACGTGTGTCCAGGCTTCATGGGTCGCACTAAAAGCCATCCAGGATGAGAAGACACGGATTCATCAAGCCAGGTGAAAGCTCTCCTGGATCAGTGCGCAAATCTCGCGGCTTCCTTCCATAGACCCCCGTTATGGAGCTGGGATTGACGGATTGGCCATCTTTGACCTCCTCAGAAGCCTCCATGAGGATTTGCGCCTGGGAGGGGGATTCCGACTCTCTACCGTCCAGTGTCACAACAACAACTTCATGTTACTCTTTGATGTGTCTTCATGTTTCTATAATAATAATAATAACAATAAACTTTATTTATATAGCACTGCTCATACACAACATGTGCAACCCACAGTGCTTAACAAAATAAAACAAAACAAAACAAAGAAAGGTAATAATAATAAGAAGAAGAACAACAATCATAATAATAACAATGAGAAAAAATAAAAAGCTCCACTGCCCCTCCCCCCACCCCATACGGACCCACCCCTCCCCACCAACGCACACAGACAAACGCCCACCCCCATATTCACACAGACATTAGATAACACGGCTTGACACTGAAGAATCTGATGAGGAAAGGCCACTATGGGGAGCCGTCCACACAAGGGGGCACCATGGCCTGCAGCGCCCCTATGGGCAGACCAGGCGTAGCTCCCACCGTGAAGGGCCCCCCATGAGGAAACACTGGCACTAAAAGTATCAAAGGGAGAATAATCATAATGAGAAATAAACCAAATACATAAAAATAAAGTGTGAAACAGTGGCATAAAAATGGGTAACCATTATAAAAGTATAAAAATCAATTGAAGGTAATAAAAGGCATAAAAATAGTAAAACGGCATAAAATTAGTGGAGTAAGAGAGAGAAGAGTAAAAGAAGTCAGTTAAACGGCAGGTTAAAAAGGTACGTCTTGAGCCTCCCCTTAAAAATATCAACAGTCTCTGCGGCCCTGAGGCTCTCTGGCAGGCTGTTCCACCGAGTAGGGCCGTAATGGCTGAAAGCAGCCTCACCATGGGTTTTTTTTTTTGACTCGGGGAACAGTTAACAGGCCAGTGCCAGAAGACCTAGGATATGATGAAAGCAGGTCAGTTAGATAAGATGGGCCAAGACCGTTGAGACATTTAAAAACTAATAAGAGAACCTTAAAATCAATCCTGAAGCGGACGGGGAGCCAAAGCAGCGACTTTAAAAGCGGTGTAATATGTTCCCTTCCTCTGGTCCTAGTCAGCACACGTGCGACTGAGTTTTGTAGTATTTGTAGACTGTAAACACTCTTTTTGGGAAGACCAGAGAGCAGGGCATTGCAATAATCTAGTCTACAAGAAATAACAGCATGCATTAGCACCTCCGTGTTGGCCTGAGAGAGGAACGGGCGGATTCTGGCTATTTTCTTTAGATGATAAAAACCTATCTTTGTAATATTTTTTATATGTGGAACAAAGGTGAGCTCAGAATCAAAAACAACACCCAGATTCTTTACAAATTGCGAGGGTTTAAAATCCCGACGTTTTGGTAAAAGTTCCTCTCTCCGGCCTTCAGGACCAATAACTAAAATCTCAGTTTTGTCCTTGTTAAGCTGTAGGAAATTCTCTGCCATCCATGATTTGATATCTAAAATACAGTTTAAAAGGGCGTCAATTGGCGCTGTGTCATCAGGAGACACGGCAATGTACATTTGTGTATCATCAGCATAGCTGTGGAAGCTGATGCCGTGTTTCCTTACAACGTCCCCCAAGGAAAGCATGTACAGATTAAAAAGAACCGGACCTAAAATTGACCCTTGGGGGACCCCACATCTAATTTCATGCATTCTGGAGGAGCACGTATCCATACTTACAAAGAAACATCGATCTGTGAGATAAGAACGAAACCAGTTAAAAACAGTACCTGACAGGCCCACCAGGTTTCTGAGTCTATTTAATAAAATATGGTGATCTACTGTATCAAAAGCAGCGCTTTGATCCAGTAGCACCAAGACTGTCAGCTTCTGAGAGTCTGCGTTACACCTGAAATCATTGACGATCTTTAAAAGGGCTGTCTCAGGACTGTGGTTCTTTCTAAAACCAGATTGATAATTCTCTAAAATATTGTTTGTATTTAAAAAGTAATTTACTTGGTTAAAAAACAGTTTTTCTAAAATCTTACTTAAAAATGGTAAGTTGGATACAGGTCGGTAGTTATTAAAAATGTTTGGATCCAAGTTGCTCCTCTTCAAAAGGGGCCTCACCACCGCCGTTCTAGAGGCAGCAGGGAAAACACCCGTCTGAAGAGAGCAATTGACAATATATAAAATCTGCTCCTCAAAGAACCCATAAAGTGACTTTAAGAGTGACGTGGGAATTGGGTCTAAAAGGCAGGCTGTGGGCTTTACTTGGGAGAAAACTCGACCAAGTGTCCTTGCATCAACTAGAGCAAAACTCTCCAGTGTTTCCTCAGATAAAAGTGGTTGTCCAGATGTGTAGAAAAATTGATTTTGATTAATTAAAATACTGGACCTAATGACATCAATTTTACTTACAAAGTGGTCTGCAAAATCCTCACAGAGGGCATCTGTTGGTGTCTGTACGTCCTGATTAAAATTTGTATTGGTTAAAAGATTGAAGGTAGAGAAAAGAAATCAAGGGTTTTTGCTATTGTTTGTGATGAGGTTGGAGAAATGGGTTATTCTTGCCTCTTTGACAGTTTTATTGTAAGATTTGAGTAGATGACGAAATGTTTCATAATGGACAGTGTTACGAGAGTTAACCACTAGATGGCAGCCAAGTTCCATGCAATATGCAGAGACATCTAGTGCGAGTTGATGACGT
Source organism: Nelusetta ayraudi (assembly GCF_046127955.1). NCBI lineage: Eukaryota > Metazoa > Chordata > Actinopteri > Tetraodontiformes > Monacanthidae > Nelusetta > Nelusetta ayraudi. The sequence continues at coordinate 1,288,858 of NW_027466074.1, forward strand.
TGGCTTCCGGGTGTTTTACCTGATGAGCACTGTTCTAACCATAGATATATACAGAAGGCGAGATGTCTTATCCGCGCTGCTGGCCAATGGAATCGAACGTCCGCACTGGCAGCCATCTTGCCACAGTCACCTCGCTCCGCCCCTCTCACTCATAACTATGTATTCTTATTGTGCATGTTCTTTTAAATAGCCCTAAATTGCTCTATTTTCAACCGAATTTCGAGCGGTTTGGTTTGTTACAAAGGTTATAAGCATAGTTATGATACTGCATACTTATTAATGATTTATAACCATAGGCTTTCATGTGAAAATAGCAAAAACACGCACACACCCGTATTTAATGAAAACATATATGCTAAACGCTAAACTAAACAAACCAGCACTAAATCGTAACATTAATCAAACAGCTCCAACAATATCTTACAGATGAAATGTGATCCTACAAGCTTTTGTTTGTGGACAGCGACGATTGCTGCAACCATAAGCACCATAAGAAGTTCGGCATTTTTTCAGTCACCGATTTCCTGTAGAAACCATAATGCATGATGCTGTAGCAAAGCAATCCAATTGTAAATCATTTGCGAATTAAGTTAAATGATATAGAAAAAAAGCTATTCTGTCTCTCCATATGTCAAATTGCTTGTTTTATTTACACCTACCAATCCTAATCCCTTTTATCACAACAAGAAAAAAGACGGACTGTAATCTCAGGTTGTAACCGTTCGACTCTGAATCAAACAGGTGGGGGATGAGATATCAGCAGCTCTAGTTCATTGATCACCGTGTCTCTGCTGCATGAACTGATGAGACTGCGTTCATGCAGCAGCAACGTTATAGGAAACGCACCTCAGCGAATAACTACAACCGACACCACAAATATTGTATGTGAACAAAATACTAGTTTGTCCTGAAATAGCTGTTGGCTAAACTTAACTTAAGAAATGAAAATCTTAGTGGTCTCAGTCGTATTAACTTGTGCAGATAGGCTGCCATAGCACCATTGTGTTTTTTTTCTAATAGAAAGCTGCACTCTCAACATGTTCAACCATCCAGAATTATTGCTACGTTATGAACGTTTGTAAGAAAGCAAACCGTGTGCAAAGCCGTCAAGTTTTCAGCGAGATCAGAGTGTTAATGTTTGTTCAGATCACTCACGTTCCCTCACATTCACTACATCAGACCGTGACTGCCTGACTGTGGAAAGATGGCGGCCAGTGCGGACGTTGGATTCTGCGCCGTGAGACATCTAGCCTTCTGTATATATCTATGGTTATAACTAGCGGCCATACAATAAAAGTAGCGTATCTACAAAGATTGCATGACTGTATAAAAGAAAGAACGAAACATGGTGTCAGAAGCGGAAACTTAACGCCGCGGCTGAAGACAGAACAACAAGGCGCTATAAAGGCTGGACGTTTTTTCAATGGAGCTAAACTGCTAAGCTAATACCTGACGAACCATGGCTTTTTCGATTCCTGTACCAGACGCAATGGACATGAAGGGCGACGTATATAACAACTGGACACTCTTTAGAGCACAATGGGAAAACTATGAGATAACAACGGAACTGGACAAAAAAGAAGCAAAAGTAAGAGTAGCCACCCTGCTTACAGTAATGGGCAAAGAATGTCACATAATACAAAGACATCTTCACATGTCAGCGGAGGACAGAGACAATCCACAGAAGAATCTGGATGCACTACAAAAACACTTTGAACCTTCCAGAAATGTAATCTACGAGTGCTACGTATTTAACACTGCACAGCAGAGTCAACATGAGTCAACAGAGTAATATGTTGCAAACCTGAGAAAGCTAGCAGACAAATGTGCATTTGGTCCCCTGCGAGATGAATTGATCCGTGACAGATTAGTGCTTGTGACTAAAAATGCAAGTACACAAGCACTCATGTTACGTGAATCAGAACTCACACTTGCCAAAGCAATAGACATGTTTAGAGTCAGCGAACTAGCACAAATTCAAAATAAGATAATAACTGGTGTGAAACAGGAGAATGTACACTTTGCACATGACAAACGCTCAGAGATGCGCCCCTCATTTGCACCTCAGCATAATTACAAAGAGCATATGGGACATGCAAACAAAGATAAACGCCCAAATAATAACCTCTGTCGTTACTGTGGAGCAGTGCATGACAGAATGAAATGCCCTGCATTTGGCGTCATCTGCAAAGCCTGTGGAAAGAAAAACCACTTGCCACTGCAAGAGTGTGCAAACAAGCCCAGCGCAAGACACGGGTGAACTTTCTTGGAGAAGACAGAGTAGAGGAGGAAGAAGAAATGGAAGAGGTGTGGTTCCTATCAAACATAAACGCTATGGAACAGGGAAACGAGAAATGGCTTGTCAACCTCAAAGTAACACCGTACATGACTGAACCAGTATCATCTGACCCTAGCCATACAATCACATGTCAATTGGACACAGGAGCCACAACCAACGCCATAAGCTTCAGAGATCTACAGCTCATCACACAAGATGGTAATCCAGACATACCAGCCAGCAAAGCCACCATTAAACTGTATGATGGGTCACAAGTGAAACTAGCTGGGTTGTGTCACCTCAAAGCTGACCATGATGGACAAACACACGACCTGAAGTTTCAAGTTATACACACGTCACAAATGCCTCTGCTTTCTGCAAAAACATGCAAAAGACTCAACTTGCTATTTCATACACCACACAGATATGTCATCTACAGCGGTCTCACGCAGCACAACAGGGACAGATATGCATTTCACAACCACCACAGAGGACATCATCTCAAAATACAACAACGTGTTTGAAGGCCTTGGCTGTCTTCCTGGTGAACTACACCTCGAGGTGGACCCCGACATTAGGCCTGTGCATCAGGTAACAGGACGAATTCCCATTCCGCTCAAACACAAAGTCACTGAAGCCGTACGATCCATGGAGAAGAATGGCATCATCAAAAGAGTCACAGAGCCAACACAATGGATCAGCAACATGGTTGTCATAGAAAAACCAGGAAAGCTGCGCACCTGCATTGATCCCAGCACACTCAATAAAGCTCTACGGCGGTCACACTACCAGATGCCAACAATAGAGGAGATACTCCCAGACATTGCAAAAGCAAAAGTATTCTCCGTGCTTGATGCCAAAGATGGCTACTGGCAAGTCAAACTTGAAGAAGAGAGCAGTTATCTGACCACCTTTTGGACCCCGCTTGGCAGATTCGGGTGGCTAAGGATGCCTTTCGGCATAAAACCAGCTGCAGAAGAATATCAACGCAGGCAACATGAGGTGTTGCAAGGCCTGACCGGTGTAAGTGTCATTGCAGACGACATTCTTCTCTACGGCTGTGGAGACACTTCAGAAGAGGCACTAACTGACCATGACAGAAACCTGACTGCCTTGCTGCAGAGGGCCAGGGAGGTCAATCTAAAGCTCAATAAAAAGAAGCTGAAACTAAAACTATCCAGTGTCCAATACATGGGACATCTTCTCACCACAGAGGGCCTTCGCCCTGACCCAGAGAAGGTGGCAGCGTTTCAACACATGCAAACACCCACTGATGTTAAATCGCTACAGAGATTCCTGGGGTTTGTAAATTATCTTGCCAAATTTCTTCCTCATCTCTCAGATGTGTGCGAGCCTCTCCAACGCCTGACAGATAAGGACGTGGAGTGGACATGGCTATCACAACATGAATCTGCCGTTGACACTGTGAAGCAATTAATCACATGACACCCAGTACTCAAGTACTACAACCTGCAGGAAGAAGTCACACTACAGTGTGACGCCAGCGAGACAGGCCTAGGTGCAGCTCTTCTTCAGAATGGGCAACATGTTGCATTCGCCTACTGAACAGAGATATGCGCAAAGGTGGTGTACAAGCAAGGGAAGGATCTTCATGTGGCAGATTTTCTGTCGAGGACTTAACAGCCAAACACACAGCATGCCCACATGCAAACACCTGCCACCATCTATGCCATGGGCCTCACCACCGAAGACCTACAACGAGTCGACCACCTCGCAGACACGAATATTTCAACAGCTACACTGGAGTCCATTAGAACTGCCACAATCAAAAATCCACTATGTTGTGCACTCCAGACTTACATATTGAAAGGGTGGCCCACAGCTACACAAGCAGTAGCTCCAGAACTGCGACCTTTCTACTACTCTGACTACTGGGAACTAGATGAACTTTCAGACACAACTAGTGATGTTCTCTCTGACACGGGGCTTCGAACCACGCCCCACAACTCGGTAGGGTTTTTTTCTGAAGCACTGCTCCGGAGCTTGCTTCAAATCACGTGACTGATGACGTTTGAACCACTTCACTGCTTCATTCAGACTGAATCAGCTGGCTGGTTTGGTTCAGTGGGCGAGGCTTTGAAAGACTGGCAGGTCTCAGTTGAGTTTAAAATGGATGAAACGGCGCAATGCGTTGCCTATCTGGTCGATACCTTTTGGATTGATTTGATCAGCTTTCGTATTGCTTTCGGTTTGCTTTCTTATTGCTCTGCAACGGAACCAACCAGGAAGAGATCTCAAGTCTGGGAGCATTTTGAAATTGTGCCGCCGAACAAGGTCATTTGTTACAAGCGTATTACTCTAACTTATTCATACAATAACAAATAAAAGCCCTGAAAATGCTGAGTCAGCTGTGCGCCGGTTAAAATCTGAGTGTGCGGCATTGTTGCGGAATATACCGCATGAAGAGGAGCCGCCATCTACTTCGAGAGCACAGCCAGAACCAGCTGCATCTTCCCAAGGTACAAAAATTATAGAATTTGGATCAATAGACTTTATTTGTATTTTTTCATGTACAGACTAAACTTTATCTAATGTTTCATTTTCAGCCATTGACCTGTGGAAGCTGTTGGACCGGGACGCTGAAGAAGCGAGGGCATCCAGCAATGCTACTGCTGATGCCATAGTGGAGGTGCAGTGTTATCACAGGACCCTCTGGTGGACTGGATGACACACAAAGCTGTATACCCAAACCTATACAAGCTAGCAAATGAGTACCTGCCTGGCAACACCAGCATCCTCTGTGCCCTGCGAGAGGGTGTTTTCGAAAGCTGGGGAAATAGTTTCCGAAAAGAGAAACACCCAAGCACCTTAAGCCCATACACCCCATCTGTACATAAAATATATAGAAAAAAGAAAAAGGAAAAAATGTAGGGACAACAGTCAAACAGACAGCAGACTCGAGCACATAGTTGGTGACAGGAGGGAAGGGGCTTCAGAACTAGAAGGGGCTCCAGTGTTGACTGATGTGCCAAGTGTCCCCCAATCTGGACATTTAGGCCTCAAGCAGACCAGAACCAGATCCAACATAAAACCTCCTGAGAGGTACCGCAAAGACTTTGTTGTTTAAACTTTCTGAAGAAGAAATGTCATCTCTTGTTTATTTCTGTGCCACTTTGTTCATGTGGACTGTTCATTTTTTTCCCTAATGTTTAGGAGAGTGAACTAGTCATTTCTGTTTAACCTGTAGCCAGCTATTGTTGTTGCTGGCCACGTAACTCTCATCCGGTCACTATTGTCCATTTTCAACTGCTTTCTTTCCATATGTTAAAGGAGATGTTACGAAAGTTAACCACTAGATGGCAGCCACGTTCCATGCAATATGCAGAGACATCTGGTGCGAGTTGATGACGTTGGCTTCCGGGTGTTTTACCTGATGAGCACCGTTATAACTTGCGGCCATACAATAAAAGTAGCGTATCTACAAAGATTGCCTGACTGTATAAAAGAAAGAACGAAACAAGGACAGGAGTTGGGGAAAGAACACCTCACCCCATCAACAACCACAGAATCAACGAGGCAAACGTCCCTGTCACTGTCCCGCCACAAGGGGCGAAACGTCAATGAATGGTAGTTCATGGTTGATGACCCTGCAGCTGACCCGTGGGCACCGAAAGAAGTGCGACAGGCAGCAATGCCAAGCAGGAAATGTCTCCTACCTGTACATTTACAGTAAGTCATAAAATAGCTATATTGCATTTATTTTTCAGTGTTTTAAGAGTCCTTTCATTAAAAAGCTAAATACCATGAAGACACATATTTTGTGGAAACACACCCACTCCCACATTCAGGTGGAGGTCCTCCACCCCCGCGAGATGTAAACTGTAGGAGGCGGCGACTCTCACTGGAAGTGTCGGGACTGTTCTTCGCTGTAGGGGAGCGCTCCTCGTGGAGCAACTCTACTTCCGGTGTAGGGAATGCGTTATGCAGCGTTTTCTTGCTTTGCATCGCTCCTCTGATGAATTGAATGTTTTTATGTCCTGCAGCGTGTTGTTTTTTTGTTTTGTTTTGCACCACGATCCTTTTTTTGTACCGTTTTAAACTTGTATTTGTGTTTGTGACTTTGCGTCGTTTCCGTGCTCAAATACGCGATTGTCCTCCTGGACACCGGAGTATCTGCAGATACCTGGCAAAGTTTTATCCAGGATACGTTTTCACCTCAACGGGCCCAGAAATGGGCCCGCGCTGGTAAGTTTCGCTGTTTGCCGGACCTAAACCCACTCTGATCTAAGACAACAAAACGCAGCGGACTCCTCTTTGGAGTCCTCGCGTGTAAGTTTTCCACTGCGGCCCACAGCCATAAACACCAGTAAAAGAGCTACGAGCTACGCCGTTTTGCACTACACTGTTGCTGCCGGAGTTTCTTTTCTGGTTTCCAGATTGTCCCGCCTGCCCCCCGCATGGCTCCACTTACCTCCCCACACGAGTGTGACAGCTGTATCCACAAATCGCAGAAGATCGCGGAGCTGGAGCAGCGTATCTCCAACCTCTACTGGATCAGGGATGAAGAGATGAGGCTGGATTCTGTTGTTAGCCTGGGTCCTACTGGTCCCGATTCAGTCGGACTCGCGGATCTGGATTCAACCATCCCGATGCTCGGTCCCGGTTCCATGGACACAGATCCCGGGCTCACTGGCTCAGCTTCGGCTGAGAGATCGGCCCTAGCTCCCCAGCTCCACGCCGACGAACCGCCTGCCGCAACAACACCTGGGCTAGTGTCTTCAATTCCACCACTTAATTCCATCCGGGAGGATACGTGGCTGGTGCAGGGGGCTAAGCCTAAATGGCTGAGCGGCAGTGCGAGAGCAGCTTTCACTTTTAGCCCCAATCCGAGGCTCCGAGCTAACAGCTCCACTCCCAACCAACAGCCCTGGTCCACAGTGCTGGGAGGGCGGCGCACGCGGCCCAGTCCGTTACCTGCTCCGCCTTGTGAGCTTCAGATGGACAACAAATATGACATCTTGAGTGTTGAGGACTTCCCTCCCCTCCAAAATGACCATCTCGCCTCCTCTCTGACTGGTCCACTGCCAGCGGCCCGGGCTGTTGGGTCGTCTGCGCTGGAACCTCCAGCCAGGTCCGCAACCTCCACCTCTTGGCGCAGGTTGGTGAAGGAGGCTGCTCTCAGGGCGCGACGACGTTCTGGTGGCGCTCTGGGTCTTGAAGAGTCGTGCGGGACCCCAGCCTCCGCCGACGATGTGACACCGACGGAGCACCAGCGCTCGGCCCCTCGTCCTCAGCCACTGTTTGCCCCAACCACCGCCATCATTGGTAGCTCCATAATTAGAAACGTCCGTTTCTTCAATGCCACCACTCATTGTTTTCCAGGAGCCACCGTCAATGACATTACAAACAAACTCCCGGACTTGTTGCAGTCGTTCCCACACTCCATTGAACGTTTGGTCCTGCATGTTGGAGCCAATGATGTGCGTCGTCGGGAATCCGAGCTGCTAAAGTGTCACTTTAACGATCTGTTTGTGGCCCTGAAGAATTGCGGGATGTCAATCTTCATCAGCGGTCCTCTCCCGACACTTGGCCTCGGAGCAGAGCGGTTCAGTCGACTCCTGCAACTTCATTCCTGGCTCCGCGCCGCCTGCACCACCATTGGTTTTAACTTCATTGACAATTTTAATTTATTCTGGAAACGCCCGTCATTTTACCGTCATGATGGACTTCACCCAAACAAATTAGGTAGCCGCACGTTAACCTCAAACATCCACTACACCATACAATCAGCGTCTCTCACACCTGCGTGACTGTCTTCGCGTCACACCCCCTGCTCAGTGCCGACCACTTCCTCTACTGAGCACCCTGTGGACATTGCCTCCTGCAGCGCCTCCCACAAGGCACGCTTCCCTAGTGCTGATAGGACTGAGCTTGCTACTGCTGTTCCACCAACACCTGCTCCCATACCTGTAATAATGAATCATCGATCATATAAACGCAACAAACACATAACCCACAACCGCACAACCCACGCTACAGGCAGACTTTCCCCCGAGACATACAGACAATTTGGTTTTAACAGAAGCAATCTTTTATATCCACACATTTTATCTCCCCGTGGTCATGCGCGCACGTCTGGCACGACCATTAACCTGGCCGTGCTGAACGTGCGCTCCCTTTTAAACAAATCTTTTATCATAAATGAATTGATTTTAGATAATAAGTTAGATGGTATGCTTTTAACAGAGACATATGGCTTGGCACAGAGGCTCCAGCTGTCCTCACCGAGGCTTGCCCACCAAATTTTAGCTTTTTATTTTCTATCAGGGGATGTAAGAGAGGAGGTGGAACTGCATCAATTTTTAAAAACAATTTAATGTCAAAGGAAGTTTCTTTTAACAGTTACTCATCATTTGAGTACCATGCTTTTGTTTTTAGCAGTCCACCAATTATTTGCATTAATGTATACAGACCCCCGCATTACTCAACTGCTTTTATCAGTGAGCTCTCCGACCTTTTATCAATCACACTGACAACTTATGATAGAATTTTAATAACTGGCGATTTTAACTTGCACATCGACAACAACTCTGACCCACTGTCAAGAGAGTTTTTACACCTTTTAAACTGCATGAATTTTAACCAGCACGTCACCCGGCCTACTCACAACAGGGGACACACCCTGGACCTAGTCATAACCTATGGCTTGTCCACTGGTGTGTCCTCTGTTGTTGATCTGGCCGTGTCCGACCATTATTGTGTGTATTTTAACATCGCCAGTTTTAACCAACAGGAAGCCCCGGTGAGAACAGTGAGGAAACGCTGCCTTACCTCTGAGGTGGCTGCAAATTTTATTGAGGTTTTAAAATGCACTCCTGCTGAAATTTTACCTGCACCCTGTGATTTTATTGTTGAAAATTTTAATAGCAAACTTAAATCCACATTAGACTCTGTGGCTCCACTTTTAACAAAAACTGTTAAACCAAAGCAGCTTTTATCCCCGTGGAGACATAAACCAGAGATTTTAAAATCAAAAAGACAATGCAGGAGTGCAGAGAGAAGGTGGAGAAAAAGCAAACTCACCGTTCATTATGAAGTTCTTCGTGAACAACTAAAATGTCACAATATTACAATCAAACAGGCAAGAATCTCCCATTTTTCAAAACTTATCATAGAAAACAAAAATAATTCAAAGTATCTTTTCTCCACCTTCAACCTTTTAACTAATAATAATCTTAAAAAATCCCCAGAGATGCCGTCTGACGCTCTCTGCGAGAACTTTGCAGGCCACTTCAGAGGTAAAATCGATGGCATCAGGTCCAGTCTTTTAGCGCATCAGAATGTATCTTTTAATACATCTGGACTGTCATTTTTATCCAAGGAAACACTGGAGAGTTTTGCCCTGGTTGATGCAAGGACACTTGGTCGAGTTTTCTCCCAGGTAAACCCAACAACCTGCCTTTCAGATCCAATTCCCACATCACTTTTAAAGACATTTTATGGATTATTTGAGGAACAGATTTTATACATCGTAATTTGCTCTCTTCAGACGGGTGTCTTCCCTGCTGCCTTTAAAACGGCAGTGGTGAGGCCCCTTCTGAAGAAGAGCAATTTAGACTAAACTATTCTTGACAATTACAGACCTGTATCCAACTTGCCATTTTTAAGTAAGATTTTAGAAAAAATTGCTTTTAACCAATTAAATTATTTTTTAAGTACAAACAACATCTTAGAGAAATATCAGTCTGGATTTAGGATGAACCACAGCACCGAGACAGCCCTCGTAAAGATTTTTAAATGATATCAGGTGTAATGTGGACTCAAATAAACTCACAGTCCTGGTGCTACTGGATCTAAGCGCTGCCTTCGATACAGTAGATCACCACATTTTATTAAACAGACTCAGAAACCTGGTGGGCCTCTCTGGTGCTGTTCTTAACTGGTTTTGTTCTTACCTCACAGATCGCTATTTCTTCGTAAGTTTGGATGCGTGTTCCTCCGGAAAACATAAAATTAAGTGTGGGGTTCCCCAAGGGTCAATTTTAGGTCCAGTACTTTTTAATCTTTACATGCTTCCCCTTGGGGATGTCATCAGGAGACACAGCGTCACCTTCCACTCTTATGCTGATGATACACAGCTTTACATTGCTGTGTCTCCTGATGACACAGGGCCTATTGATACCCTTTTAAAATGTATTTTAGATATTAAGTCATGGGTGGCAGCGAACTTCCTACAGCTCAACCAGGACAAAACAGAGGTTTTAGTTATTGGTCCTGAAGGCAAGAGAGAGAAACTTTTACCAAAACTTCATCATTTTAAACCAACACAATCTGTAAAGAACCTGGGCGTCATTTTTGACTCTGAGCTTAGTTTTATTGCGCATATTAAAAACGTCACAAGGACAGGTTTTTATCATCTTAAGAACATAGCTAGAGTCCGCCCGTTTCTCTCCCAGGCAGACACAGAGGTGCTGATGCATGTTTTTATTTCTTGTCGGATAGACTACTGCAATGCCCTGCTCTCTGGTCTACCGAAAAAAAACTATCTGTAACTTACAAGTACTTCAGAACTCAGCCGCTCGTGTGCTTACTAGGACCAGGGGGCGGGATCACATTACTCCAGTTTTAAAATCACTGCATTGGCTCCCTGTGCGATTCAGGATCGACTTTAAAGTGCTTTTATTAGTTTTCAAGTGTCTTAACGGTCTTGGACCATCTTATTTATCAGATATGCTTTTATCTTATCAGCCCTCGCGGATCTTGAGGTCCTCTGGAACCGGCCTATTAATTGTTCCAAGTGTTCGGACCAGAACCCATGGAGAGGCTGCGTTCAGCCACTACGGTCCGAAACTTTGGAACAGCCTGCCAGAGGGAATCAGGACTGCAGAGACTGTTGATGTTTTTAAGGGGAGGCTTAAGACTCACCTTTTTAGTTTGGCTTTTAAGTGATTTATTTAATTTGTATTTTACTTGTCTTGCTTTTTAGCTTTAAAGCTTTTAGGATTATTGAATATTTTATCTTATTTTTATCTTTACTATCTTATTTCCTGTATATCTTTTTACTTTTTACAATCTTATAGTTTTTTAATTTAGTTTAGTTTATATTATTTATTTTATTTTTTTATTTATTTTCATTATTGTTACTATTATTATTCTTTTAACTTCCTTTTCCTGTATTGTTTTTAGCTCCAGTGTTTCCTTGTAGGGGGCCTGCTCACTGGGAGGGGTCTCATCGTTCTAGGGACCCTCTCAGTATGGATGATCCCCGTGGGTGGCTGTTTCCTACTACAGGTCTCTCAGTGCCTTGCCATTTAAATTTTTATTGTGCTGATTGACTGACATTTTTTATGTATTTACTTACTTATTTTTAAACTGTTCTCTGGGATGTTTTGTGTGTGTTTGTATGTGCGCGTGTGTGTGTGTGTGTGGGGGGGGGGGGGGGGGGGGTGGGGGGTGGTAACCTGTATGTGATTTGGGAGGACATGGGTGGATGGTATTTGCTCTATTTTTCTTTTATCTTCACTAATATTTGATTTTAATTTCTGTTAAGCACCTTGAGTTGCAAGCCTTTGTATGAAAGGTGCTATATAAATAAAATTTGATTGATTGATTGATTGATTGCTGAATGTTTTAAAAAAGCTTCTGGCGCGTGGTGGTGGGGTTTAAAGCGGGTGCACTGGGCTTGGACATTAGCGCAGCCGGAGGAAGAACCCTGGTTGCGGGTGCCCGTTCATCGGCAGGTGGTGCTGTGTGTGCGTGATGGTTGTGCGTTCACCGCTTGGCTGTTAAAGCCTGGAAACTTTCTCTGCCTTTTGGACTCATACGGTGCAGCTGGAAGAAAAAAAAAAAAAATCATCATTCTGAAGGCGTAGCGGTGCGCCGCCTAATAAAAGCTCTAAAATTATTAATTAATACGTTTCTGATTAATTTTATTTTATGTGCTACATAGATTTCCTTGTGCGCTGAGAATGTGCAAGTAGTGCGCGATTGCGCAAGCAAGCAGCTTAGAGGGAACATTGGTTATGATGCAATAAAGTAAATACACTATGAGTCAGTAAAGTACCCGTTCTCTACTTGTTCTGTAAAATAGTGGTGTGTGTGTGTGTGTGTGTGCGTGTGTGTGTGTGTGTGTGTGTGTGTGTGTGTGTGTGTGTGTGTGCCAGATAAATATCAGCTGTTTCCCACATTGACTGATGTGCTTTTGAAACTTTGATCTTGTCTTCATGGTGTTGACTTTCTAAATGTCTGTGGTGAATACATGGAGATCTTGACAGAAGAGAAATCTACCAACAAGCAGAGACTTTATCTGGATTGTCTTGTTGCTTTATTGCTTCAATTCAACACTTGATCATTGACTTGACATTGTTATGCAGTATAGACTGATGGTATATTTCATGACTTATTGATTGACTGTTGTCACATTGAGCCAACAAGCAGAATCAAAAGACAAAATTCTCTCACAATATTTACATGCATTCATCTGATTGTTGACAAACGGATCAACAGTCAGAAGGTTTATCAGATGGATGAGTTGTTGAAAGGTCAAAGGTCAGGGCGGAAAGGTCCAGAGTGGAAACAGACCTCAGCTGTGTTTCCACAGTAATAAAGTTGTCATGTGGACTAATGACACATTATTAATCTGCGGGATGAATGGGCTGCAGAGGAAGAGAAAGAACGTGGCACAAACATCCAGCAGGTGGACAACAGTCACCAGGAGCACCAACAGGAAGTGGCGTCCAGGCCCCGTCCACCCTGTGATTGACAGCCGGAGACACTGGGTAACAAACGTGAAGACAGAAGAAGAATCAAAGGTGAGAATTCAGCTCAGAGTCTCTCTGACGACTTCAGTCACACTTTCATCAACTCAGCTGAAGAACCTGAAGGAACATAAAGTCCAACATGTAGCGGCTGAGTGAAGGAGGTCTGGACTCTGTGGAGGAGCTCCATGGTTCCAGAGACGCTGTAGAAGGACAGAAGACCTGCTCTGTGGTCCAGGTACACTCGCACTCTGGAGGACCGAGGACCTGAGACACGAGTACTGATATTGTTGTGACGTAACCAATATTCACCTGGGTAACAATATAAACTCCAGGATTTGTCATTTGCTGTGTCTCAATTCAGGTTCTGCACCCTTGAGGCCGAGTGTCCTCCGTCTGAAGGAAGCGTTCTTAGAGTTCCCAGCCTAGAAGGACGGACCAAACCCCGCCTCCCCAGTAACCACTCGGGACGGTCTAGCCTTCGGCGTATTTCCTCGTTTCGTCACCGCCGTTCCCTCTGGCTGGCCAACCCCGGAAGTGACGTTTCTATAGTATCACGCTAACCATTGGTTTGCCATCTAACGATGCCGTTGAATGTTCAAATAAATAAAATCCTACGTTAAAAACTGGATACTTTATGTGAAACGTCAATATTTAGATTTATATGTTGTGTCTTAACCAGTACATGCCGCTAATTTCAGCTGACTTCCCAGGATCCCACGATGCTTTGCAGCAGCACGCAAAGCATCATTGGATACCCAAGTACGCAAAGGATAGTAGCGGTGTATCCTTGGAATCGGCTAAAACGAGTGCGTATTTACGAGTGCGCATTTTGAGCGTCCTAAACACCCTCGGGAATTGGGACAAGCCTTCGCGCAGTGCGATGACGCAACTTCCTTTCAAAATGCGCACTTCAAGGATGCAGAACCTGAATTGAGACACAGCAATTGAATCCAAATCTACTTTCCTCTGACCTTCCTGCTCTGCCAATGTTCCTGTAGGCCACTGCTACACCAACCCCCTAAAATAAACCACATAAGTCCCTCCCCCTTCTCCACTCAACCTCCCAGTAACATCGTGCAGTCAGACCTTCTCTACTCAGGACCTGCTTCTTGTCAGTGAATCTGTCTGGATGATCACAATAAGACTGAACTTCCTCCATGAATGTCACTTTTCTATTCTCCTCAGATAATAACAGACGTTTGTGCACTGTGCAGAACTTGCTGTATTTCATCTCTCAGCTTGGTCCAGCTGCTGCCACGTCCTCAAAGTATCTCAGAGGACGGATCTCCAGGCTGGAGGAGTCTGGAGACGGACTGAGTGCTGGCAGTGAGGAGAACCTGTGGAGAAACTGGCTGTGGTCCATTGTGTGTGAGATCTTCTCCAGCTCAGCGTCTCTCCTCTTCAGCTCCATCATCTCCTGCTCCAGCTTCTTCTCAAGCTCTTTGACTCCACTCACTGCTGCCCCCTGTGTGGATCTGACCTGCTGCTGCACCTCAGAGCGTCTTTTCTCCAGCAGACGGATCATCTGGGTGAGGATCTTCTCGCTGTCCTTCACTGCTTTATCAGCAGAGCCGTTGATGGACTCCACCCCCTTCAGGTCTTCCTCTGTGTGCTGGATCTTCTGCTGGATCTTCTGCCTGGTCTCCTCCAGCTCTCTCTGCCTCCCAGGCCTCTGTACTGCTGCTGACACTGTCTGATGACCTTTATGTTCATCCATACAGCATAAAGCACAGATGATCTTCTGATCAGTGCGGCAGAACATCTTCATCACCTCATCATGACGAGGGCAGATGTTCTCCTGGAGCTGCTGGCTGGGTTCCACCAGCTTGTGTCTCTGTAGGGGAGCAGCATCACGATGAGGCTGGAGGTGAGAGTCACAGTAGGAGGCCCGACAGACCAGACAGGACTTGAGGGCCTTCAGTTTCCTCCCAGTGCAGACATCACAGGCCACATCTCCAGCTCCAGCATAGCAATGATCAGCAGGAGCATCTTGGAGTCCAGTCCCCCCCCCCCCGCAAAGAAACTTGGCACGTTAACTTTGCCGACACGTTGGCGTAGCGCGACAGCGATAGCGTGCTTCCCCCCCCTCCCGTCAACGTTAGCGCAATTTCCAACCAGCACTGCAGAGAGAAAGGCAATATCCAGGTGGAGTGAAAATACATCCCAGTGCCCACCATCACAGGCATATAGACGTAGATAAGATACATTTACATAAAATACCAGAATGTTTGTCAATTTTTCATTAAAACATATTTTATTTATTTAGTTAGATAAAAATGTTTCCTCCCAGCACAATATGTATTTGTTAATTTAACTCACATTCCTGCCATCATCTTAACACAATTCAGTGTCACTTTTAAGTTGGAAAAGCATAATAATTAAATTACTTAAATGGCACATTTCAAGTAAAACAGTTGCTATTTAGTCTATTTGTGGTGGTATGTGAGTTATACTTCCCATAAAAAGACTTCCTTTTACATCAAGAATATTTAAATTTTTCATAGATGACTCCCAAAGAGACAGACATATTCTGTCAAGTTCTAACCTGAAGACCACTCTGTCTGGTCCAAAAAGAATTATATTGAATTGAGAGCAGCTGTTCTTATTTTCTCTTTTTTGAGAGAGATTTGCTCAGATTTTCAGTTGACCTGTTGATTTGATTTCTCTGATTAAAATTAAAACAAAGTCTGATATTTGGCAGCTTGTTTGATTCTTATACATAGGTATAAAATACATTTTTTATAATAACATTCACGTTGTAAAAGTCATCATTTTCATATACACAAGTTGGACATCTAAAAGTATCGGTATCTGTATTGGTATCGGGATACTAGCCTCGGTATCACCTGGTATCGTATCGAAAGGAAAAATAGTGGTATCGCACATCCCTACTTCCACACACACACACACTATACTGTAAATGGCTGCAGTTTCCTTTACAAAAGTGCTACAGACGTCATTCAAACATCCATGTGTTTGTCTCATCAAGACCTATATTTTACATTTGACAGCCACTTAAAAAAAAATGCAGGTCAAAAATATGCATCATTTGCATACACAGGCATATGATGATTAGACCTCTTCTTCCTCTTTGTCAACACACAAATGCCTGCAGTTTCCTTTAGAAAAGTGCTACAGACGTCATTCAAATACCTACGTGTTTGTCTCATCAAGGCCAATATTTTACATTTGACAGCATCCTCAAAAAAAAAAATGGAGGTGAGAAATCTGCATCATTTGCATAGACTTCTTTCAGCAGATGTCGCCGGGCGTCGGCAGAGGACGGGGGTCAATTGCGGGCGTCGACAGGGGTCAGGCGTCATCGGGGGTCATCGGGCATCGCGTCGGCCACGGCGGCTCAGTCCCGCAAATGCTGCTTGCAGCTTTAATTTATTGTTTTGATTTAATTTAATTTATTAGTGTTAATGGCTGCTGAAAAAAGGGGATGAATAGTTCAAATTCGAGTTGAAAGTAAAATATACAAATGTTGGTAGTACTAGTAATCATTACTAAGTACAGTTATGCCCATCTGTTATCTTTGTTGGGCTTGAGTTTATGATTATTTTTTTTACCCTGTGCATCTTTTGTTTTGTTAGTAGTACTTGTCATTGCTCCAACACGAGTAAACATGTTGCGTCCCACTAGATGGCGCATTTGCCTTATTTACAAGCACCACGGTCATCGGAGCTGATCGCTGCCACTCTCAGCAGCGTGCGTCTACTAAGGTCTACAAAGATTCCATAATCTATTACACCTCGTGAGCAAAACAGGCTACAGGTAAAATTAAACATCTTCAGTTGAGCAACTCAGGTTGCTCAAGTTAAAGTGATTTAAAAACAAACAAACACTATAATACTAGGAAAAGAATCGTCTATATCTCAATAAATACAACAGATTGAGTATTCATGAAAAAAAAAAATGCTTACTTTAAATAAGAAAATCCAACAAACCAACAAGTGCAACACTAAAAAGCAAACCAACAATTAAAATAATGCTTAATTGCCTTAGTTTTGTCCCACACTTATCAGCTTAGCTACTAAGAATAACACACATTATTCACCTGGACAGAAGGAGGTTCTGAGGAACGTGTTGGTCCTGGAGCTTCCTGGTCAGGATGTTCAGGAGATCCCTCGGGCTCAATGTCTGGAGCGCCAACATATTTTAGAATTGCTCCTGCAGAGACAAAGCTCACTAGATCATCAAGCAAAAAAGATCAGAAGCACATTTCCCTATTTTATTATTACAGTGATGTTGCAGTAATATAGGAAAATTAAAAATGTATTTGTTTTTAAATTAAACATTATGATTGCAGTGTCCCTTTAAAGCTTTTACCCAATTACAAAACTGTCACTTTTAAGAGTTTTTGGCATTACCTTACACACTGTACTAGTTAAAGTAATAAAACTAAGATAAATGACCCACTACCACAATAGTCTAAAATAGTCAACACCATGTCAAATAAAGTATTTCCATAAAATATTTCTTTGAATTATAAGACAGCAGCACATTTATAATGAAGGGCCTACAAAATACAAACTAAGCTTAGTAAAATCATCCTAAGTTAAGGCTAAAATAACATTAAGAGTCAAATATGTGAGAGACAACTTCCACTGAACAATAACAGGGGACTGACTACAACAACAACTCCAACATGCCCTCCCTCCCGCCCTCCCTGTTAGAATGTGAATAAACGGGTGTGGAGTCAATCAGTCATTCCCATGGCAGGATAGGCCAACTTGACAGGATATGGTCAACTTTCATAAAACAAACAAAAACGCTGATTCATGACGAACAAATATTAGCCAGCCAGCTAACATTTATCCGACGCTAGCTAGCTGGCTAGCAGGACAAATAAACAAACTTGGGGGGGGGGGGGGACAACAGCGTTTCACCTCCACCTCTCTAGCCCACATCACAAACAAATAACTTACCTTTCCCCTTTGCAAGTTTTTCTTGATCAGTTTTCTTTTCCTTCCGTTTTTCCGCACCGCTGGGATAAGTCCATTTTGATGCCATTATGGTGTCTGTTTGTTTTTAATCCTCTCGCTAACGGGAACGAATGGTAGCTGTCAATCATTCACATCATACCTGTCGGCGTCGCCGGCCCGCTACGTCACAACCTGCGTGACAGTGCGGCAAGCCCCCAGAGTCCAAGATGGCGTCCCATTCCTTTCAATGAAGTTGCTCACCCAGCGCATGGCTCCCAAAAACCTTTTGACTTCCGCATTGATGGGATAATAGAGCATGCGCAGTTGTGTCAGTGTGGAGATCGTCACTGACAGACGTGCGCGCTCACGAACAGTACAAAATTCAACATGGAAATGAATGTATTTTTTACGGAACAACTGACGATTGTTGTTTGGAAATTTTATCAATAATAATAATAATAATAATAATAATCATTATTATTATTATTATTATTATTATTATTATTATTATTATTATTATTATTATATTAATAAAATAGTATTATTATAATAATATACTATTATTTGTGTATTAAACAAGTGAGCAATGTGCCACTGAATAATAAATGATACTTCTTTGAATCAACTCTCTATGGACCATAACAGCACTGCCACACATATTTTTTTAATTAATAACCTCTCTGGAAAGCAGACAAAGTAATAAAATGATTGGTCTATTTATTTCATCAGAACTAAAAAAATAAAAAATAAAAACTCAACGATCGTGAAAGTTCCTCCCTGAAAGTTCCTCCCTTTCTCTTGCACCTGTCGATGTGTGTAGCTAACACAAATTTGCAAATATTTTGTCGTCCTCATGGAATTAAACAGCACACCATGTTAATTTATCAGCGAGTGCTCTCTCTTTTCATGCAATTCATCACTCTTAACATGTAATGCTGAATCATGAAAGCTATGGAGCAAAAAATAATAATTACATAAACGACGAGTGAAATAAAATGTGTCATTCATTCAATAAAGATTTCATTCATTCATTCATTCATCTTCTATACCCGCTTATTCCTATTCAGGGTCACGGGGGTCTGCTGGAGCCTATCCCAGCTGTCTTAGGGCGAAGGCAGGGTGACACCCTGGACAAGTCGCCAGTTCATCGCAGGGCCACATAGAGACAAACAACCATTCACACTCACATGCACACCTACGGACAATTTAGAACGTTCAATTGACCTCACATGCATGTTTTTGGAGTGTGGGAGGAAGCCGGAGAACCCGGAGAGAACCCACGCAGACACAGGGAGAACATGCAAACTCCACACAGAAAGGTCCCAGGTCCGGGCCCCAGAATCGAACCCACGACCTTCTTGCTGTGAGGCGGCAGCGCTTTTATTTCATTTAACAAAGCATATCATTATTTCATCATGCATTTAATTGTTTTGTGGTCCTGTGTTTTAGTGCTTCATAATTGTATTCTGTTGTCAAATTTGCCCATCAAAGTCAGATTAGTAATCCTGTACATCAGTTTAAGGAAAACCAATTCTAGGTAATGGATTGCAGATCTGGTAGTGACCTGTTACAATGGAAAGAAATGTATACATAATAAGTACGTCTGTGTGCCCGATATTTTAGCTAACACTAAACTTTCTGCACAACTGTCTGCATTGTGTTTAAGTTTAAATTAGTTAAATATGTTTGCATACCCAATTTTAAGTAAAATTACACAAAAAAAAATATTGTACATTTATTTTTGGAATGTTTTGCTTTTTACAGCTTTCCTTTTGGGAACAGAAAAAGGTTGCACAAATGGGTGGAAAATGTGAGAAGAAAAAACTGGACACCCAATGACAACTCCAGGCTGTGTGCTCTTCACTTTGAGGAGAAATCTTTCATTTTGCGTGGTGAGAGAAAGTGCCTAACTTCAACAGCTGTCCCAACCATTTTTAGTTTCTTCAAATCAGGTAAGAGCATGTCTACCAAACAAAAGGTAAGTGAGTCACACACACACCCACACACACACACGTGATTTTGATCAAATCTTTGACCACACATATTCTAAAAAATGTAAAGAGGTGTCAGAGATCTTGGAAGAAGACAGTTTTCTCGTGATTCAGGAACCATGTGACAGCCATACTGTGTCTGATGTAGATGTAGAGGTCACAAATGATGTACAGATCACCAATGATGAAGAGGTCACAAATGATGAAGAGGTCAGAGCAACAATGAAGGGATTTTACATTGACTGTTCAGTTACCATGTTCAATGTTAAAATATTCACATGAAAAAAACTTGAAAATCATTACGGCAGACGTAAAAAAAAATTTGTAAGAAAGTGTTGAAAGTTATCTTGAAATCATTTATGAGGATACTCATTATAATATTGATGAAGTGTTATTTCATGTTTTGTTGGCTGTTTCAAGGGTTTATTTAGTTTGTTGTGACACAATCTAAGGTTCAATTTGTAAAGAAATAAAAGTTCTTGTGAAAAAAGATAGTGGTCAAAGTGATATTAGTGTTATTTGTGTTTGTGTTTTTTGTAGTCTTGTCTGAATTTGTCCTGTTCGTTTCTGGTCTGTGTTTGTGTTCCCACTCTTGGCCTGCACCTTGTCGTGGTGAGTGGGCTTTTAACTAAGACAGGCCAATTATATATATTGTGTGAAGCCAGCAAAACAGTCATTATTATGAGAATTATAACTGAAGCACACTAAATAATACACCATCAGTCACATTTTGCTTTTCTGTTATTAATCTAATGTGTGTTATGTCAAGCCTCCACAGTGGCGTGCTGCAGTCAGGATGAGACGAACAAGGTGAATGGATGGACGGATTGATGAGCCCAGCGAGCCTCCACCATCCACAGACAAGCCAGTCCCATTTTCCACCCAGAAGGATGTCTCTTCCATCTATCTTTGCCTGCCAGGGAAATGCAACCAAACATAGTAATTACAGATGGTGTTGTCTCTGTTAAAGTGACACATGAAAAAAAAAAATATATATATATATATATATTTTTATATTTATGTTTTGTGATTCATGTTCATGACAATAACAATCGAACAGATTTTCTTCATTCTTCCAATGAGTTTCGCAAACAAACATGGAATTTTCCCTGGATCATACAAATACGTTTGTAGATTATATAAAGAAAATTATAAAACACATTTTTTGCGGTTTTATATTAAAGCAGATAGTCAAACGTAAATGTAGCGTGGTAATGTTGCGAAGACACATTTATTTTTGTTTTTCTTTGTTTCTTTAGAAGCTTTTATTTTGGTTTTCTGTGGAAGCACAACAGACAATACACATGTTAACGTCCGCTACTACGGTCATAGGTCTCACGAGCCACTTGAGAGACTTCCTCTCGAGCGTTATCTACTTTTTACATTTCAAAACACAGATCCATACCCGACTTCGACTTGAACTTATTAATCATGTCGTTTCCCACATTCAATCTTACTCATATACATTTAAATATTCACATTTCTACTGAATAAACATCCCATAACGTTAAACGAACACTAACGTAACCGAGCGTCAACCCCGCCTCCTGGTAACCTAGCAACGTTCTAGCCGTTGTTTCCTCTTCGCTAGGTAATCACTCGGAGACGATACATTCAAAACGTAAATTTAACTCACATACCCTCGATCTCAGACTTCAATTACGAAACAGCCACACATACATTTGCTCTTATTTTCAACCATTTCCCCTTCTCACCTGTGGAAGCACAACAGATAACACACACGTTAACGTCCGCTACGACGGTTCGCTCCACATAGGTCTCACGAGCCACTTGAGAGACCTCTCTAGCGTTATTCCCCGGGGCAAACACGACCTCCACTGGTAGAAGTGGGTAACTGCACCCTGCTCACTGATCACTCTCACACACGCCACAAACCACAACAAAAGCAGGAACAGTGCTTTGCCACAATTATGCTACATAAACACGTCCTGGTCCCCTCTGGATCCTCTTTTCCGGTCCTCGCGATCACTCTCTTGGCTGCGGTGGGCATGGTTCTGCCCGCGGTGTCTTCCTTTGTCAGGGCATTCTCTGGCCCAGTGACCCATGCGGCCGCAGATGTGGCACGCCCCCTTTTCGCCTCTGTCTCCGCTAGTCGCCCTTCGTCGGTTGTCGTTGTTCCTGTAGGGCCGTCTCGCCGTGTCACTGAGGTGCTTCATCATGGTGAGGGAGGCACGCTTTATCTTCTTGTCCTCTGCATCGCTGGCCTCCTGCAGAAGCCTCTCAGCGTGCACTGCATGACGTCGGACCTCTGTCAGCCGGGCATCTTCAATCCCCACGCAGCAGCTTCTGTTAACTGCTTTGGCGATCTGGGGGAGCAGCCCTTGTCTGAAAGCAGTGATGAGGCTGGCCGTTTGGTTGACGGCAGTCCTGATGAACGTGGCGACGCTGCGGCGTCGGTGCTGGAGTGCGCAGGGTTGTACGGTGGTAGCGTTGGATGCGGGCAGGCGGGAGGAGGGAAGACAGGCATGTCCAGGAGAGGGTCCCTCAGGCCTGTAAGAGAAGGATACAGACGATTTGGTGCATTTGAATGCTCGTGTGTGAGTGGCTCCTTTTCTCCCTCCTCTGGGGAGTGTGTGTGAGTGTGTGCACCCTCTGCCGTTATCTCTGTCACCCCTGTGCTCCAGCGCCCAGCGCTGTTCACACGTTTCTTTACTTGTTTCCTGTCCCTGACCTCTGCTTCAGGTTTCCAGAATGAAAAACACCTTTCATGATCTTTGATGATTTGAATCTCCCACCTGTTTGGGTTTTTCTTTTTTGTAACCTTTCCCTCGGCTATATTCAGTTTATCCCGGAGGTTTCTCAATTCCTCCATACTCAGTGATCCTCCCTCTGGGAAACCATACTTTTCAACCCAAACATCCAACATATCAAGACAATGTGGACCGTATTTTTTCCGCATGTCGTCCACAATTTGTCCCCCCTGGGGAACTGCAGCAGCCACTTTGCTCTGGTTCTTCCCCATCCCTGTCTAGACTTATTACTTGTAGCTGCACAGGCGTCCCTGTGCCCCCTTTTTTTACTCAGATGCAAAAAGGTAGAGAAAAAATTCACCCCTTCGGTACTTAGTCACCAAAGGTTTTGCCCGCTCAGCCCTCACCAACCTTCTTGGATATCTGGTGAGCGGGACAGGCCCACGATATGACCTTGACTGGCGCGATATTATGATTTAGCGTACGTTACGCTCAACGTCATTCCGTGCGGCAGGTAAAAAAAAAAGGTGGTGTTGTCCCGGGTGTCCCAATTCCATCCCAAGCCGATCGGAGCCGATTATCACCCGGGTCGTTTGTCGGTTTGGTTGACCCGTTTTGTCGTGCAACAGCTGCAACTGCAAACTGCAGGCTTCAATTTACCAACGCCTTACACATGTGATGGCATGGAGACTGTGCATTGTAGCAACATCAGTCCCCTCAGAGAGAATCTTCTCCAAAACAGGGCAGATATTTACAGAGAGAAGAAACAGGATCAGCCGCACAAAGATGAGGCTCTTGGTTTTTCTCATTGTCAATCTTCACTAAAGGACAAAACTGTTATCTGAATGCTGATTTTTTTTTCTTTTTGTTTGACACATTTTAATTCATATTTTGTTGTGTGAGTTTCTGTAAGCGTATGTTGTTTGACTTTACATTTGTGTAGTAGTAAAAAACTAAAGAAAAAAAAAAGAAGTGAAAAAGTGGGAGTGAAAAAAAGAGTGCAGCTGAGCAGAAGCGCTTGTCGACCGTCGCGGAGCTGTTCGCGTCTGGTGTGAACCAGTTGGAGCCTCGCTCGCGAAATTAATTGGCGCGGCGCTTCCGCTTCCATTGAAATGAATGGCACGAGCCGCGCGCCTGTTCGCGTCTGGTCTGAACCACTACATTCAGTGCGTTTACATGGCACTAGAGAAAATCGAATTATTGCCTTCGTCCGATTATGATCGGAAAACTCACGTGCATGTAAACACCTTACTCCGATTATGATTGGAGTTTGAGAACTCCGATTGGAATCGGAGAACTCCGATTGAGACACCCAGATAATGCGATTGGAATTCGAATTTCTCTGCCATGTATACTCCTTAATCGGACTATTAACTGGACAATGCGAGTGCGCATGTGCCACGCCTCGCTCTCGCGACTCATGACCGCACAACTACGTCGTCTAACAAAACAGACGGCGCGAAACAACCTGGCAAACGCGAATAAGAATGTTGACATTTGGAGAGAGGATGAGACCGGGGCGATGCTTTCTCTTCTAAAAGAGATGGACATATTAAAATAACGCGCAACGGAGACCTTTTTAAAAAGGGTAGCGCAGCAAATGCAGGGCTCCGGCTTTGCGCACCCCTGAACAAATACGTATTCCTTCGTATTTATATTTCTACCTTTTCGTTCACATTTTTTGTAAGTTAGAAGAATTTTAACTTTGTAAATAAAAGCACAGCAAAGAGATGTTTTCCTGATTTGTTTTTATTTAGGTAATTTCGCTGTTATTCTGCTGGAAACGGCGTGCAGCGGCACCAGCTTCCTCCACGGTCGGCACTTTAATGAGCGTGTGTATAACTGAAGACACCGTTCCTTTGCAAAACCTGTACACAAACTCTCCCACCAGTCTGCTCCGAACCCGAATCCAACAAGAACGAGAGTTTGGGGTCCGTGGCGACGGCACAAAGCGTAGCATCGAAGTGTTATTGTAGCCCTCCAACAGCAAACAACGTTCTTGTCTGCCTTTTAAAATAACCAGGAGCACAAGAAATAGGGTACACCTTATCTGCAAAGCAAGTAACACGTATATTATGAACTATCGTTCCATATCATAATAGATTTAATATGTCAACCGAAAGCAGCTGACCGGCTGAAAAGACTCACTCCACCCCCTAGTGTTGGGAGGAGGACCGTCAATAATTTGAATTTCTCAGCTGCATGTATACGGGGACCAAGGTGAGAACTCCGATTGGACGAGAAAACCGAATGATTGCTTAGTCCGATTAAGCTCTGCATGTAAACGCACTGATTGATTAACATGGGCGCTGAACACACACTAAAATATACGAATTGCAGTAGGTTGGTTTTGTTGCTCTTGGTTGTCCGTTAGTTTTTTGAGAGTTAGTAGTAGATAGATCCCTAGATAGTAAGTTTGATAGATGGATAGAAATAGATAAGTTAGTTAAAGTTACACACACGCACATATATATATATATATATATATATATATATATATATATATATATATACATATATATATTAACCTCTTTCAATGAACTCCAAAACATACATGGTCAAAATCCATATTATTATTATGTTGTTGTTTTTTTTAAATGCTCATACAAAACAAAAAAAAAGTGTCACATCCACTTGTAGTGCATTATTTTTTGCCAGCAAGCTTCTCTTGTTACGACTGACCACATTGACCCATATTTTCCATATACTCACCTGAATCAGGTACCCTGCAAGGGCAACGACCTTCCCCGAGGTGATCGGTGGAGTGACGTGCAACCAGCACGTGACCTCTACGACGAGCTGTATTATGGTGTACATAATATAAAACTTCGGCCCAGTTCTGCTTGTATTGCAATGGTTGGTGTTCCTGAAGTTTAATTTTTCGTCCCTTTTTATTTTTTACATCCATGTTTGTGATGAAATAGTATTGTGAATCGCTAGCTCGCATTGCATGCTGGGAAACAGCGTCACTCAAGGAGGTTTTGGCTTCGCTGACACGGTCCTGAAGGGAAGTGGGTTTTAGTGCACTGGAACGGGATGAATGTGTTTAATCAAGCAATACAAACCTGATTAATTGTCTTAATACTTCACTTCGAATGGCCATATTGTTTAGGATTAGAATTAGATGACAACTTCTTCACAATATTTGCAACTATTCAATTTGACCAGCAGGTGTCAGTAGAAGACGAAATTTCATGTTGACTATTTCCGAATGGAAGTGCTCTCTTTATGTTGGGTTTTTCTCATAATTATTTGAAGTGTAGGCCTGTAGTTGATGAGGAATCACGGTGTGCTAACGCTACTCAAACAGCTTCGATGAAAAAAGGGAGTGTGATTTGGGTTTGTGGTACATTATGACAATCTTGGACTTGCAAGACTGAGGCGACGGTTCAATTCCCATCAACGTGTATTATATATGTGTTATTTAGCTCATCTATTCTACATTTTAAATAGATCACATTTGACATCTGACCCACTGAACACTTACTATTAAACATATTTTTAAACTATGGGCTATTTAGTCTTGTTTTAGGATATAATATAATTCATTGCACAAACTGTCAGGCTAAGTATAGAGCTATAGTCTACTACAATCAGTCGTGCCAAAAAAGAGACATTGTCTTTATTTTTCATTTTTATTTTATTGTGTCAGCATTGAACCATACAAGCATGTAGTGTTGTCCAACAAGAATGCATGGCGAATCAAATCCCAAACAACCTATGAAACAATGAACACGTTTCTATTGCACTTCATTTTATTGAGCACTAGATGACCTCCTCAAGCACTGTGTCATTGAAGCCTCGAGGAATGAACCATTTTTTGAAACAAGTGTCGAAGCTTCAACAAAGCCTCCATCGGCCATCACTACCTACGGCTGCGTGCTCTAACACCATTTCAGAAGTGACTAACTGCAGACTTGGGAGCGGAGGAGGGATGACAGTCAGGCTGGCTCGACTGCTCCTCCTTCTCAGCCGTGGCGCGTCCAATCAGCAGCCGACATCCAGGACTGCACCTGCAAGGCGTCATCCACTCTCTCTCACACACACACACACACAAAATAAATTGTTGTTGAATTGTGTTCAATCATGTTAAACTTGGTTGGGGCACAGCCATGGCTCTTTATGTTTTATTTTTATTTTATTTTGTATTTTATTTCGAAGTTAGCGCTTTGCATTCTGGGCGATCCTCAGTACAGAGGAAGCCCATGAAGCAGGTGAGACGGTCTCCTCCCTGTTGAGACAGAAATTAATGCAATAAGTTGAGCTATGCTTCATGTAACTGTGTTTCAGTGTTTAAATGTGTGCTGGTGTCTTTCATTTAATTTTTTTTTTTTTTTTTTTTTAGCAAAGTTCGTTTTTTTTTTATTGCTATTAAAAACGATTAGCATGCTAGCATGTCCATTAGCAGCACGCAGCTCTCATACGGAGCACGTTGTCTCTGCAGGAGGTGACCAAGTTTCACGGAGCAAGTTATGGTTGTGTCCCATTCTGTTTCAGGTATGTGTGTGTAACTGGAAGAATGTTACAGTGTATAAAAATGGAGCTTTAGGGAGCGAATTATTGAAATTGCGAATGTCATTTTTTTGTATTTTGTAGAAAAATGTATTTTATTTTTAATATTATTTGTATTGTAGAAACAACAACTATACGATCACTACTTCAGTACAGAGGAAGCCCATGAAGCAGGAGGTGACCAAGTTTCACGGAGCAAGTTATGGTTGTGTCCCATTCTGTTTCAGAGAATAAACTGCTGCTCCACACCTGACTTCTGCAAGTCTTCATTATACAGCAAGCAGGACAGAATAGGAGAGGTCCCATTGGTGCCGTGACTCGAGACTCTTTTGTTGTGCTACCGATGCTGCAGAGCGACCCGGGGACTGTTCTGCTGCTGCTGTTCATCTGCGGTCACTGAAGTCGGTCAGATGTGTTGCTTCTGTGCAGTGTTAGACATCAGATAGAGGGTTTATGTACTTTTATTTGATTTTTTTTTTTTTTTTTCAGTTTCCAGTGTAGGCCTTTTGTGGTTTCATCCTTTTGTTTTGTGGTATTGTGTTTTGTTAACTTTTTGGAAAGATGAGTAATCCTCAGGGTAATGTTTTTGTAACTCCTTTTGGTGCTGGCAGAGGGAGGGGTTTTATGCATCCTTCAAGTTTACTGTTTGAGAGTCCTGTTCAGGGGGGTGGTGTAGTGTTGGGTAATCAGTGTACACCTGGGCGCCCCTTGCTCAGTACTGGTGTTATCCCTCCCCCCAACTCAGATGCAAACCCTCATGCCCTTGCTAGCCAGGGCACGCATTCCCCTGTCCCGGACAGGCACAGCATGTGTTCCCCTGCACCTACCCCTGATGTTATTGCTGCTAGTATTGTAGGTCAGATGGGTGATGCATTGATTCAACAGGTCAGCCAGCGGGTGGCACAGGACATTATCTCTCACCTCAGTGCATCTGTCACTACCCCTTTACTCAGTGCTGCCCCTTCACCTGCCCATGCTGATATGCTAGCCAGTTCCCCTTTACATAGTGCTACCCCTCGACCTAGCCATGCAAATGTGTCTGCCACAAATGCTTTTGACGTGTCCCATTTGCAATATGTCCCTCATCGAAAGCTGAAGGAGCCCCCCCTGCTTCAGAGGAGACATCTCAGACTCTGTTTCCGTCCAGGAGTGGGAGGAGCTCATGAGGAGTTTCATTAAGAGGGGGAATCTGCAACCTGAGGAACAAGCGGAGGAGATCCTTGTTCATCTTGGTGGCAAAGCAAAGGATGTTGTCAGGTTTGGGACCAGGAACAGTGGTATTAACATCACCTGTAACCCCTATTCCATTTATGGTCTCTTGCGGAAGCACTTTGATTCTGTTCCGTGTTCACCACTCCCATTAGCAGACTTTTACACCACTCTTCCTGGGAAGGGTGAGGATGCCTTTGACTACTGGCTTAGACTGAACCGCGCTGTTGACTTGGCCATTGAACGTCTGAAGGAGCAAGGAAAGTCACTGGACAGCCCCAGCACTGAGGTGACTCGAATGTTCATAAAGAACTGCCCTTCTACTGAGCTCGCCATGACCTTCAGGTCGAAGACGATAGACAAGTGGACTGCTCGTGAAGTCCAAGACATTCTGAACGAATATCATTCTGAAATGATGTCAGTGAACAGAACTTCCAGAGAAAGGGTGTCAGTGAATGCTCTTGCTGCTGTCTCGCCACCTGCACCACCTGCTGAAGAACAGAGCCCACTGCAGCCACAGGCCACTGACCCTGATGCCCTGAACCGCCTTATTAACATGCTGGAGAAGGTGCTCCTGCAAAGATCTTCCCCAGCTTCAAACAGTCCTGTTCATGGTCCGACTCGACGGCCTGGCCCAAGGCACCCCAGGATCGGTGGGTTGCACTTGGAGGAAATGTCTTCTTCTCCACCATGGACTTGACGTCTGGCTTCTACAATGTGCCACTCCATGAAGAGCACAAAAAATACACAGCTTTCTCGTCACCTTTTGGCCTCCACTAGTACAACAGAATGCCACAAGGTCTGTCCAACAGTCCTGCAACATTCATGCGAATGATGATGTCAATCTTCGGGGATGAAAACTTCACTAGTCTGCTCTGCTATCTTGATGACCTGATGGTCTTTGCCCCAACTGAACAGCAGGCGCTTGAGCGTCTAGAGATGGTGTTCTCCCGTCTGAAAAGTCACAAACTCAAACTGGCCCCCAAGAAGTGTCATCTCTTGCGGAGGTCAGTAAGGTTCCTGGGACATGTCATTCGTGGGGACGGGGTGATGAAGGACCCTGACAAGATGAAAGCCATCATGGATGTGGGAGAGGCGGACCTGATGGAGAGTGATGGTGTGACCCCTTCCTGGAGGAAGATTAATTCTTTCCTGGGCCTAATCTTCTACTATCAGCACTTCATAGCTGACTGCTCTGCTAAAGCAAAACCCTTGTTCAGAGTCCTCTCTGGAAGGCAGGTGCAGCATAAGGCCATGAGAGGCAGGAAGGTGAAAAAGCGATCATCTGCTCCACCAGCGCTTATGGCGAGCGACTGGACTGCTGCATGCAAAGAATCGTTCCAGACCCTGAAGAATGAATTAGCTTGCAATGTCACCTTATCCCACCCCAACTTCAGTGAGCCCTTCGTTCTCGCTGTTGATGCGTCGTTTGATGGCATTGGCGCAGTCCTGTCTCAAGTGCCACCAGGTGAGACTGTTGCTCAACCTGTCGCTTTCGCCAGCAAGACACTGTCCCGATCACAAATTAACTATCCAGCGCACAGGTTGGAATTCCTGGCGTTAAAATGGGCCATTTGTGACAAGTTTGGTCATTGTCATTGCCCATTGTCCTACATCTTAACAAAGCCATGTTTGGACGCATGTGAACAAAGATGGGTTGCTAAGCTTGCCGCATTCGATTTCGATCTGAAGTATGTCCCTGGCGTTAAGAACGTTGTCGCTGATGCACTAAGCCGCGAGCCATTTGTTCAGTCATGTATCAGTCAACGTCTGATGAAAGAGCCCTACGTTGCACTGCTGGACGAAGTTAATGGCGTCGTCAGGGGTACAGCGCAAGATGCCTTCCGGCTGACAACTGCCAAGTTCTTCAAGAAAGGGAACCAAGACCATCCGATTCTGATGCTGAAGCCGTTATTTTATTTTGAAAGGTGACCCGCAGCTATTTTAGGTCGAGAAAAAAAAATGGGCGAAATGTTTGTTTGATGGAAAGCGGGTCAAGCCGGAGTGGTTGGTGAGCCAAAAATTATTTTGACCTCACGTTGTCTGTGTTGCCTCGAACCAAAAACTCAAGAAGGAAAATAAACGAGTTAAATGGAACCCACGTCTCATCAATTTATGAATGATGTAGTGGTGCTGGTATGACGGACGGACATTGAAGACACCTGAGCGTCAAAGGTAAAGAGCGGCTACATGAATGAAAACTGTGGAACTACACAGTCAATCAACACAATCAACACATTGAACACACAAACACATCACATCCTTCCTTCATTTGGCAGCAGACAATAAAACAGCAGTTGGATCAAAGATGCAGTGGAGTCCGAAGAGACGCCAGTGAAGGATCTCTGATCCAGTGGAGTTCCAAGCTGCAGTGACTTTACACACAACTGAGCATCATGTTGAGTTGAAGCAGCAGATCAGAGCAACACTGTCAGTCACAACAGGACGTGTTGACACTCAGTGGCTGGAACACACTGGAGTGTGAAGCTGCACTGAGGACACTGTAGTGGAGACACTGAGGACCTGGGGCTTCATTTACAAGAACGTACATGGATTTCATCCTGAAACAAAAAAATCTGGATGTTCAAAATGTTGCGAACGCACAAACGCACACCCATTTCCTTTGAGAGTCCCAATCCTCGTGGAATTGATCGCACATGAGCACGAGCCCTGCTTCTCCCTCGGAACACCTCCACATACAAAGCGTTGGACTTTTGGAAGGACAGTCTTGAGGTCAGCATGACTAAAATCTCCAGTGAGGATGGTAAAGCTTTTGGGTTTGCTGTCTGTTGATCACTGATGGCCTGGTACAGTTCATTGAGTGCAGCGTTCCTCTCACTGCTGTTGTTGGTGGGAGGGATGTAAACTGCAACTAGCAAAATGGCAGTAAACTGCCAGGGCAGATAGAATGGACGGCACTTTATGATCATCAACTGTGCCAGTGGTGAACAGTGTTTGCATACCACTGCAGTGTCCCGGCACCACGCACCACAGATGTAAACACATGCTGCACCACCGCGGGACTTCCCTCCATTTACATGATGATGGTGATGATGATGATGATGATGATGATCAGACATTAATGAGTCTTGATTCACTTTCACTGTCTTTAGAATCTCACATGTCGACCACAACTTCTCTCTCTGCTCTCCTTCATCCAGTGAACTCTCAGAGCTTCAGTGTGCAGTGGTGTCTTCGGCTCTGCAGTCCAGCCCCTCCCACCTCACACTGCTGGACCTGAGTGAGAACTTCCTGAGGGATCCTGGAGTGAAGCTGCTCTGTGCTGGACTGCAGAGTCCAAACTGCAGACTGGAAGTTCTCAGGTCAGTTCCTGCTTTCTACTGGTGGACAGTGTGTGTCAGCAGATGACAACTGGTGTGTAACGCTGCTCAGTGTGAAGACTTTGAAGCAGATATTAAAGACTCATCTAGACAAAGTGGATGTTGTTGATATTTTCATGTCAACAATCTGCAGCCAGAAAAGACTTTGGATGGTGGAAGAAAGTGTGGAAAATGTCTCCAGTCACTTTGGAGCTCAATGGAAGTTGTTGATTGGTGATGAAGGTCACATGACTGAGCAGAAGATCCTGTGAAGAAATATTAGAGGCAGATTAATAGTGCAGCAGTATTTCTTCATCTTGTCCTTTGAATGTGTTTGACTTGTAATGAGACTCTGATGACTGAAAACAGCCACAAGCACACAAAGGACTCACTGATTATTTTCCATCTTCACTGCTGATTGGCTGCACACTGACTGACACACTGCTGTTGTTATTGTGTTGACAACCCACTGGCACAATGACTCATTTGAGGGAATGACTCAGTGATCCCAACAGCTGCACATCTGGATCATCAACAGGGAGAAATGACTCTGAATATGACATTTACACCATGGAAGAAATCAAATATTGATTCTTTATTCAGGCTGGAGAACTGCTGGTTGACAAAGCTCAGCTGTGATTGGCTGCTCTCAGCTCTGAAGTCCAACCCCTCCCACCTCAGAGAGCTGAACCTGAGTTGGAACCATCTTAAGGATTCATCAGTGAAGGAGCTGAGTGGTTTTCTGCAGAGTCCAGACTGTAAACTGGAGACTCTGAGGTCAGTTCACCCTCTTCACTCTACAACTTCTATCACTCTTTTTATTGTTGTCATGATTTTCACTTCACTGCTGTTAGAAATTCAGTTTGCAGTCACTGGTTTGTGTTTGAAATGAGTGAAACTGGGTTTGAAACAGGGGTGTCCATTAGGTCGGAGAGAGAGAGAGAGCGAGAGGGAGAGAGAGAGAGAGAGAGAGCTTTAAGAGTGGAGTCCTCGTCACTTACAGCAGGTAGAATGGTTCAGGCAGGAAGTCAATGATTAGAAAACACGGTGGTTGTGGTTGATCTTGGGGTGAATTCCAATTCCTCCCTTAACCCTCAATCTCAACCCTCAATCTCAAAAATGCGCGCTCCCTGCTAGGTGCAAGTGCTGTCCCGATTCTAAGAATGTCCAGTTGAGGGCGGAGATTAAGGGCTGTATCGCCCTCAATATTGAGATTCTCCGGGACCACCCTTGGCAGTGAGGGCTACCCAGAAGGCATTGCGTATTTTCGCCAAGACATCTTCGAAAAAGATGGCGACGAAAAAGCGAGCTACAAATGGAAGTATTTTCTTAGTTAATAAAGATATAAATATTACGAAACCATTTTATTGTCTTAGTTTAAGAGTTTTTTATGGATTATTGACATCGTTGTTGCGTAACATTTTTATTTTTTTTACTTTACGATGTTTGTCAGCCAGACCGGCGGTCCCGGCTTCACGTTACTTGTGTACCTCGTTGTGTAGCGACGGAGGACTTCTTCTTTTTCATCGTCTTTTTCTTCTTCTCCTTCGTCGTTGTCGTCTTCTTGACAGACTGGACTTAGCTTTGGCGTACGGCAGCCCCCCACAGTCTGAAGACGTAACTGCACTTAAGGGGTGTCCCATTTCTAAGCCCTTACACTTATTTTTGAGGGCCAAGATTGAGGGTTAAGGGCGAGGGTTGAGATTGAGGAGTTAAGGGAGGAATTGGAATTGGCCCTTGGTCATAATGTCCGATGTGCTGAATTTTGTTTTGACGCCTCGCTCGGAAAATACGCTTCAAAGTCATGCACAGCAGAAGCACCTGAAACGGGGGGGGTAGTGTGAACCCAAATGCAGCACAAACAGCGTAGTAGAAATTGCAATGAGGGGGTAGGTGTTGGATCAGTAGCAGGCCCGAACCAACAAGGGCCAGGGAACAGGCAGACAGACACCAGAGACGCAGAGGCTGTAGACGTGGTCGGGGGCAGAAGGCTGGTCGGGTTGCCGGGGAGCTGGCGGTCGAGGCAGGTCGGGGACTGAAGGCTGGTCGGGTTGCTGGGAGGCAGGACGTCAGGGAAAAACGGGGTCGGAACCGAGAAGGCAGGAGGCGGATTACCAAGAGCGGAAGCGGGCAGGTCAGAACACCAGGGAAATCCAAGCTGGATCGGGTCAGGGGCAGGCTCGGTCGACAACGGGTGATCAGGCAGCGAACCGCTGGAAGGTCTTGCATGGGGACAAAGAACAATCTGGCAAAGAATGGGTGTGGAGCAGGAGCATATATACTGAGCTGATTGCAGATGAAGAGCAGCTGTGAGCACAGGTGAGTGGAGTGGCTGATGAGGTGGGAGTGGCTGGCATGCTGAATGGAAAAGTACTGTGACAGCACCGGAGATCCTGGGAGATGCTGCTAGCAAAACATGTGCGTTACACACACACACACACACACACACACACCGATTGTATAGTAGGTAGATCTTTTTGACTTGGTCATTTTAAAAGTAGCTCGCATGTTGAAAAAGTGTGAGCACCCCTGGTTTAAAGGTACAGAGTGTAAAATCCTGCCATCTGGTGGTCAGATTTCAGCGCTCATTCACTCACCCTCTCTCCTTTGTTGAGTGTCAGATTCTAAAGTCGACTTTTGACTTTGATTCTCAGAGTGATGACACCCTGGAAAAACTCTCCATCATTATAAACTCTCCTTCATTTCTTCTTTATTCAGGTTGTGGAGGTGCGGTTTGTCAAAGCTCAGCTGTGATTGGCTGCTCTCAGCTCTGAAGTCCAACCCCTCCCACCTCAGACACTTGGACCTGAGTTGCAACCACCTTCAGGATTCAACAGTGAAGGAGCTGAGTGGTTTTCTGCAGGGTCCAGACTGTAAACTGGAGACTCTGAGGTCAGTTCACCCTCTTCACTCGACAACTGCTGCAGTTATTGTTGTCATGACTTTGAATTGAGTTTGTTGGAATTCACTTTGATTCCATTAGAAATGTGTAAAACTGGTTTTAAATTACACACACACACACACACACACACACACACACACACACACACACACGTATGCGCACATACGCACTCACGAACGCACACACACACACACACACACGCGCGCGCGTGCGCGCGCACACCCAACTGTGAATGACACTCTCCATCATTTATTCCGTATTCAGGTTGGAGAGGTGCAGGTTGTCATAGATCAGCTGTGGTTGGCTGCTCTCAGCTCTGAAGTCCAACCCCTCCCACCTCAGAGAGCTGGACCTGGCTGAGAACTATCTTCAGGATTCATCAGTTAAGGAGCTGAGTGGTTTTCTGCAGAGTCCAGACTGTAAACTGGAGACTCTGAGGTCAGTTCACCCTCTTCACTCTACAACTTCTATCACTCTTGTTGTTGTCGTCATGATTTTCACTTCACTGCTGTTGGAAATTCAATTTGCAGACACTGGTTTGTGATAGCAATGAATGAAACTGTGCTTGAAGGTACAGTGGGTAAAATCCTCCCATCTAGTGGTCAGATTGCAGATTGCAGATGCTGAAGTCGACATTTCACTTTGATTTTCAGAGTGATGACACCCTGGAAAAACTCTCTATCATTATAAACTCCATCATTTATTCTCTGTTCAGGTTGTGGGGCTGCAATTTGTCAGAGCTCAGCTGTGATTGGCTGCTCTCAGCTCTGAAGTCCAACCCCTGCCACCTCAGAGAGCTGGACCTGAATATGAACCCCCTGAAGGAGTCATCAGTGAAGGAGCCACTGATGGATCTTGTCTACAGCAGTGACCATCAACTGGAGAGTGTGAGGTTAGTACTGGTTTGGAACCAGTGGATGATGGTTCCAGCACCAAAGCCAGTTGATCCCACAGCAGAGGTCCAGTGTTCCCAGTCACAGTGTGAGAGGAGGATGGTGACGTCCAGCTGCTCCTCATTCATCCAACATCTGCTGCCAAACTGCTTCTTCTCTCAGTTCACCACCCAATTATTGATCAGTTCATCTTCATCAGGCCTCAGTATCAGTCCAACACTCCATGGTCACATGAACTTCTGATGTTCCACACTTGACATGTGACTGAGAGTCTGCTTCTTCTCACCAGTCACTCCATCATCTCCATCAACAGTCAACGTCTCTGTGATGATGCGTTCAAGGACCGTGAGTCCTGACTCCTGCTGTCTCTTCTTATCTTTGCAGGTGGTGGTGAGGATGAGGAGAGTGAAGAGGAGAGCTCCATCTAGTGGTGGCTGACAGAACTACAACCAGTGGAGCCAAACAGCAAGCTGCACGCACCAACACTGTGTGGGTGTGTCACGACCTTTGACCCCAGTGCAGCCTGGTGGCTGGCGGACTGCTTCTCCCTACAAGCTGCTGTGGTTACTGGGAGAGACGTCCCAGAAGCCACTGGTGGAGCTGAATCCTCAGTGGAAGAAGCAGGACTTGGAGCAGCTGCTCAGTGAAGGCAGCAGCAACACAACCACTGCTTCTGCTCTCATCATCCACGGCTGGAACATCTCAGCATGAAGGTTCCACACATCAACAACACACTGCTCTGCTCTCACTTCAGAGTTCTATAACATCTTCATTTTGGAGGTGAAAAATACTTTTCAAGAGACTTTATTTCTGCTTCATGATCTTAAATAAGGAAATCATGTGGAAAAGATAAAGTGATTCACAACACCTGTGTTGGGAACTCAAATCATTATTGAATCATAAGTAAGACAAAAGAAGTTTCCCTCAAAATAATTCATGGTTTTGATGCTTGCCAGATGTTTGTGTGGAGATTTCAGAAGGACATCAATGAATCAGAAGGAAACCAGATCATTTATTTTATGTGATTATGTTATATCATCCTAACTTTGTTACAAGCTCAAACATTATATTTCAATGATTCAATATTCTCACAATAAAAGCCATCACAACCTGTGTGACCTTGACCTCAACTGACGTTTCATTTGTGCTGCTTTAACACTTTGATTATATATCTCCTGAAGTCCTACCATGGGGATTCTCCATATCTGAATAACTTGTGTACTCAAACCTTCTGTAGGCCATACCCACTTCTCCACTAGGTCTCAACATAAACCACATGAATCAATGAAAATAAATCTCACTTTTACAAACAAATCCAATTCAGTTCAAATATAATTTAAATAAAATAAATGATACATTATAATTAATCACCAACAGATAAATCAATGCAAGATATGAGGTGGTTTGCCCTCTCTGGGTCTGCGGGGAGGCCCTGCCTCAGGGGGAGGAGTTCCAGCATCTCGGGGTCTTGTTTGGGACGCCTCCCTGGGGAAGTGTTCCAGGCATGTCCCACCAGGAGGAGACCCTGCTGGAGGGACCAGGTCTCTGGGCTGGACTGGGAAGCCTTGGGGTCCCACTGGAGGAGCTGGAGGAGGTGACTGGGTCCAGGGAAGTCTGGGAGTCTCTGCTGAGGCTGCTGCCCCCGAGACCTGACTCCGGATACGGCAGTAGAAGATGGATGGATGGATGGATGGATGGAAGCCAGGTGATAGAACATTTCATAAAAACAGACTCTGCATTATAACTTCTATTACACTCTAAATAACTCACTCCAATATAACTGCACTCGTCCTTCTCTCACATTACATTGGATCACAATGACCAAACAACACAACAAAGACAATGATCCAACTGTACTGCCACTTCAAGACTCAGTGTAGGTCTGTAGGCCTCTTGGACCTTCATGTGAACCACTGCGTGTTGACTGGAGGTGAAACATGGCTGACTGCTGTCCTCCTACCTGGACAATGCAATCTCACTTTCAATCTCACAGCCACTAAAAAACCTGATTGTGATTGAGAAGTCCTCAGCAGCCAATCACTGTTGGGAGTCCAGCCTTCAAACACTCCTCCTGAATCCACAGTCACATCTGTGAGCATCTGGAACTTTGGCCCTGATCCTCCACACCACACAACTTGGGATGACAGCGCCACCTACCTGGATCCTTTCAGCAGCCAGTCCATGTTCTGACCCGTTTCCACTGTGGCCTGTTGGCTCATCTGGACCGGAGTCTGGATCATCAGTGTCCAGGTTCATGGAATCTGTCAGAGTGCCGCCATCCTGTGATGTAATGATAGAGAATCACTCTATTTATACTAATGTGCAGAACCACTGGAGTGTCATTTCTTCACTGCTGTCAGCAACAAGCATTTGGTGTCACACTGGTGTACAACACTTATGGGCTAATTAATAAGAAATTACATATTTATGAATCACCCGCAATAGCCAGATTGTTGCTGCTTATCTGCTGATATGAGCCGTCAACTGTTGCAATATAGAACCACGGTCAGGAAATTACAATTAGTGTAGAGTGTATTATAATTTAAAAGTTTACTAACGGTAGTTCTTTAAAGAATTTAGCAGGGATGGAAAAGGCTAACGTGACGATGTCACTTGTAAAACGGTAGGAGCTCAACCTGCTGTCACGGTGAAAACTCTGTGTTACGTCCCGTCTAGGGGGACCGAGACGCAACATGTGGGACACCTTCCCCCACTCCCAAGCCTCATTAATTTCTCACGGCAGTTGGCGGTTTTCAACAAAAACATTTATTGATCAGTAAATGAAATAAACAAAACAACTTAACCGGTGGGCAGCAAAGGCTTCAGGGTGGGCCCAGGCCAAAATAATAAACCAAACTCCAACTACCTCGCCTTAAGAACTAACTAAAGAAAGAAAGAGAAGCCAAATACAGAAAGGCTAACCTCCCTACATACTTATTAAACAGGAGGAAAGAGGGGACAAAGAAAATGGCAGCCCACCCCTTTTTTTTATTAACCTCTTTCAATGAACTCCAAAACATACATGGTCAAAATCCATATTATTATTATGTTGTTGTTTTTTTAATGCTCATACAAAACAAAAAAAGTGGAGGGAGAGTCGTCTGAATTGGGTTCAGTGAGGGTCACATCCACTTGTAGCGCACTATTTCCTGCAGCAAGCTTCTCCTGTTACGACTTTTCATGTTGACTAACCCACTCAACCGTGATTGGCGGAGTGACGAGCACACAGCACGTGACCTCTACGATGAGCTTCCACCCACGGAAGTGCCATAGGAGGACACGGATTAAATAGTATGGCTTGTCCACCAGAAGGCTGTATTATGGTGTACGTAATATAAAACTTTGGCCCAGTTCTGCTTGTATTGCATTGTATTGGTTTTGTGTTCCTGAAGTTTCATTTTTCGTCCCTTTTTATTTTTTACATCCATGTTTGTGATGAAATAGTATTGTGAATCGCTAGCTCGCATTGCATGCTGGGAAAAAGCGTCACTCAAGGAAGTTTTGGCTTCGCTGACACGGTCCTGAAGGGAAGTGGGTTTTAGTGCACTGGAACGGGATGAATGTGTTTAATCAAGCAGTACAAACCTGATTAATTGTCTTAATACTTCACTGCGAATGGCCATATTGTTTAGGATTAGAATTAGATGACAACTTCTTCACAATATTTGCAACTATTCAATTTGACCAGCAGGTGTCAGTAGAAGACGAAATTTCATGTTGACTATTTCCTAATGGAAGTGCTCTCTTGCCGGACGGTGTAAAAGGAAAATGGCCAGCTGCAGCAGAAAAGTGGACCCATATATATATGTATATATATATATATATATATATATATATATATATATATATATATATATATATATATATATATATATATATATATGTATCTAATCTGCAATTCATATTTTAACGGTTTATATAGACCCCTCAGGCTCCATTCAAAATGGGGGTTACTGTAGGAGAGTTGCAGTCAACTGAGATTTGGAGAGAGTTTGGATTACTAGATTTTGGATAGCGTTTATAGTTTGGAGTGTTTGAGACTAGATAGCGTTTAGTTTGGAGATAGTTTTGAGAGCTTAGGGAGAGAGTGAGGAGAGGAGAGGTGATAGGATGGAGCCCCCTGTCCTGTACATCAATGTCCATGTTACACAAGCATCTATGCCAGGGGTGCCCATTACGTCCATTGCTATCTACTGGTCAATTGCGAAGGGAGTTTGGGTCTATCGCATGGAGAGAGAGAGGGAGAGGGAGAGTGAGTGTGAGAGAGAGAGAGAGAGAGAGAGAGAGAGAGAGAGAGAGAGAGAGATCCGCGTCAATTACAACAGGTAGAATCGTTCAGGCAGGATTAGAAAACACGGTGGATCTGGTTGATTTTGGTCATAATGTACGATGTGCTGGATTTTGTTCTTATATGTGCTGTGCTTTACAGTGAAACGTAAATGTGACGTATCGGCTTCGGCACCATTCAGATCAAATAAAGACCAGACAGGGACAGGAAAAACAGTTTCGCTGTTGTTTTACACGCAAAACTAACGGGGTTGTCGCGTGAGCTTGCAATCCTGGCGTAAACTGATGGAGACGCCTCGCTCGGAAAATGCGCTTCAAAGTGCGCACGCACTGCAGACGCGCCGGAGGTCCTGGGAGATGCTGCTAGCAAAACGTCTGCGTCACACACACACACGCACACCAATTATCCCTAACCTATGCGCTGGAAAACACAAAAATATACAGCAAAACATCTTAACTTAAACACACTTTTATTGATAAAATCAAACATAGGCAAATATAACCTAAACAATTTTAAACCATGAGTTTTCTTTGCAATGATGAGCATAAATGCACATGGGAACATGTTGACCCATTTAATCCTCTTTCTTTCTTTATCATTGGACTACAAATATATTTCTGAATGACTTTTCCTGTTTTATAGGAGGTGGATCTTTTTGACTTGCTCATTTTAAAAGTAGCTTGCATGTTGAAAAAGTGTGAGCACCCCTGATCTATGCCCTTTTCCAAGTCCCACAATCTTTCACTATCATCTGCCTGATTACACCCATGCCATTTTCAGAAAAAAATTGCACAAACAGAATACATTCAAAAAATGTATCATACACATAGTTATCAAGTCAAGTTATTTATTTATTGTCATTGTTGAACAAAGTTAACAACAAAATTTGTTTGGAGCATCTCCATAACCACTGGCATCAGTACCGATAAAAATAATCATAAATAAGTGAGAAAAAAAATATATATATATATAATTTATGTACAGAAATGATTTGGTCATTCATTTTTTGCAATTCATAGTCATTCCCAACAGACATAACAGACACAAAAATTCAATGCATCACACGTGGTTCAGACACAGCTTGCCTGTGATTGTACATTTGGCCAGTAGGTGGTTTCGTGTGCACATGAAGCTTCGAGAAATTAACCGTTTCTCGAACCAGTTGGCTCAAGTGGTTCAATGCCTCATGAGGCTTCACCTCACCATCACTAGTCGTGACACACAGCTTGCTGTTTGGCTCCACTTGTTGTAGTTCTGTCAGCCACCACTAGATGGAGCGCTCCTCTTCAGTCTCCTCCTCATCCTCCCTCACCTCCACCTGTAGAGAGAAGAAGAGAAAGCAGGAGTCAGGACTCAGGGTCCTTGAACGCATCATCACAGAGACGCTGACTGTTGATGGAGATGGTGGAGTGACTGGTGAGAAGAAGCAGACTCTCAGTCACATGTCTAGTGTGGAACATGTGAAGGTCATGTGACCATGGAGTGTTGGACTGATACTGAGGCCTGATGAAGATGAACTGATCAATAATTGGGTGGTGAACTGAGAGAAGAAGGAGTTTGGCAGCAGATGTTGGATGAATGAGGAGCAGCTGGACGTCACCATCCTCCTCTCACACTGTGACTGGGAACACAGGACCTCTGCTGTGGGATCAACTGGCTTTGGTGCTGGAACCATCATCCAATGGTTCCAAACCAGTACTGACCTCACACTCTCCAGTTGATAGTCTCTGCTGTGGACAAGATCCATTAGTGGCTTCACTCCTGAATCCTGCAGCTGGTTCCCATCCAGGTCCAGGTGTCTGAGGTGGGAGGGGTTGGACTTCAGAGCTGAGAGCAGCCAATCACAGCTGAGCTCTGACAAACTGCAGCACCACAACCTGAATAGAGAATAAATGATGAAGAGTTTATAATGATGGAGAGTTTTTCCAGGGTGTCATCACTCTGAAAATCAAAGTGAAATGTCGACTTCAGAATCTGCAACAACACTTATATCAGTAGACTCATCAAGTCGCAAGGCAAATTTCTTACTGATAGGGATCTTCTCCAAAACCACACTTTCGATGTCTGCAGACATCTCATTAATACGTCTGGAGATTGTGTTATCTGAGAGAGGGACTTTGGCTATTTCTTTAGCCGCTTCGGGTCCGAGCGTCTCATTTACAATGGCTTTGCAGGCGGGAAGTATTAATTACTCTGCCACAGTGTGGGACTTTTTTGATTTAGCCACAAGTTCAGCGTAGTGTTGCCACCGGTCCCGTTTTTCCCAGAATTGTTCTCTTTTTTCACCACCTGTCCCGGGAAAAATAAAATCTCTCCCGGGACACAATTTGTCCCGTTTTTAAGGGAAAATGACAAAACCTCATTTGATTTCTGCCTGTGGTCTACTCCCGTAAAATACGCGATTGTCCCGTACTTGGCAACTAAAAAACCTGTCCCGTAATGAACTGATACAGGACGCACTTCACTTTGTGTCCCGTATATTTCGGTGACACCCCCCCCCCGGTCGACAGATTGAGACCCCCCCCCCCAGAGGTCCCGGATTTGTAACTCTGGTAGGTGGCAACCCTAGTTCAGCGACGTGGTAGCTAGCTTTAAGGGCTCTCTCGTTTACTTTTGCGGTTTTTCTCATGAAAGTTGCCTGTTTCTCCGTGTGTTCACGCAGGCGAACAAAATACTCCACATTTTTCTTTTGAACTGAGGGCTGTTTCGTTTGGAGATGGCGTTTAAGCTTACTTGGGACCATAGCACTGTTGGAGAGCTTTTCACCACATACCAAGCACAACGGAGTCGGTGCCGTTGCATCTCCGGTAAAAGTAAATCCAAATGAAAGATAGCTTTCATTGTATTGCCTCACGCCAGAAACTTTGCTCGACGTCACCGTCTTTGCCTCCACTCATACTAGGGCCTTCATCTGGGTCCGGATTTTGTCCAGGGTCCAGTTCAGAGTCAACATTTTTCCTCTTCAAAAACTTATCCATCACTTTCAACCGTCGTCCCGCTATCCACAATCCACACACCTGTCGCTGCATCCATGCGTCACTAATTCGCTTGTCTCCAAGCGCAAGGCAATTAGCTACCTGCTGCTGCCACCTACTGGTATGGAAGAGTACTACATGATTACTCTGCCAGGCGCTAGACTGCACAGGCACACAAATGGGATAATTTCCCACGGCACACCTGACAATATCTCGCGGCACACAAACACTGGTTTACAGGAACGGGTGCGCATCAGAAAACGCTGGCAGTGTGTTTCCCGTGTCTTACTTCCGGTATAAAGTTCGCTTCAAAATTACAACAGAAATACTACCGAAAGATGCCAGTAGGTGGCAACGACGCTCTATAAATGCTTCTCTTAATGCAACAAATAAATGAAATGACTTTCATACTTACACCAACTGCTCTTAACCTATTTATTAAACAATTTAGACTTAAAGGCTTCTTTGTTGTTTCACCTTAACAGAACACGTATAATATATAATATATCATATATTATACGATTGTATAAAGCGCTTTGAGACGCCTTTGGTTGTGATTTAGCGCTGTACAAATAAAAGTTTATTATTATTATTATTATTATTATTATTATTATTATTATTATTATTATTATTATATATGTTTTGGCTCTTGCCAAGTAAAATTTCAGGAATTATTCTTTGTTTGTTTAGAATGTCAGACATGTATTCAGCGCTTTGTGATGAAGAGCTGGATGCCGTCATTGCAGAAATCCAACTCAGTCACCCAAACACAGGGTACAGAATGATGAGAGCATTCCTTCATGCCAGGGGATTACGAGTGCAAAGTAAGTTTGATATGAAGTTGATCCCCACATGAATGTATTCAGTAATCTGTATTGTGCATCAGTTTAACCGAAACAAACAAATATAATTAGCTTTATTTGTATAACGCTTTCCGTACAAAATGTAGCTAAAAGTGCTTACATGGATGATTAAAAAAAGAATGCCGGTATATTTAAAAAAAGAAAGGGGGGTATTTAATAAATGAAATCATACCTTTTGTCAGCATTATCTGTGTTAACACGGATTTGTGCCTTTAATATTTTATGTAGTTTGTCTTTCTTTTTTTTTTTTTGCTGTTGTTGTAGTTCAAAGAGTACGTGATTCCTTAAGAAGAGTGGACCCAATTGGGACTGAAGTGCGAGCCTTGGCCAATCGCACACTAAGACGGAGGCAGTATTCTGTTCCTGCACCAAATGCAATGTGGCACATAGATGGAAACCACAAATTAATACGGTATTTTTCAAAACTGTTTTTAAATACTTGAACAAATGAAACATTGAGATTTTCTACCCACTCCAAATCTTTTCATCTTTGTACCATACCTTTTTTGTGTCAAATAAGCTGTGCATGAACCTTTTTCAATTAGCTATCTGATGCCTTATATATTTTAGATTTCTCTTTCCATCTTCTCTCCCTTTTTTACCAAAAGCTGGAGATTTGTCATTCACGGTGGAATAGATAGCTTTAGCCGTTTAATTGTTTATCTGTCTGCTGCAATAAACAACCGAGCATCCACAGTGTTGGAAACAGGGGCGGTCCTAGAATTTTTTTCTTGGGGGGGCAAGCTCGGGGCACAGACGGGTGGCACACCGGAATGACATTTGTTTTGTTTTTTTAAATGCCCTATGCCTTAGGTAATAATAAATGGTAGGCGGAGGTATGAATAATAGAACTATTTTATTTACCCAAATAATGCACAAAACAGTGTATCATCCAGCATTTAGTAATCTTATCTGACTGAGTAAAATGCTTTTTGTTTGTTTGAGTGGGTTGATCTGTGCTCCGGGAGAGTATACTGGTGTATCTAGTACTAGTAACCTAGTATTAGTTTCAGCAAGATAAACAAGTGTTTCATAGGTATCTATGT
This sequence comes from Nelusetta ayraudi, assembly GCF_046127955.1. Classification (NCBI taxonomy): domain Eukaryota; kingdom Metazoa; phylum Chordata; class Actinopteri; order Tetraodontiformes; family Monacanthidae; genus Nelusetta; species Nelusetta ayraudi. The sequence continues at coordinate 1,333,495 of NW_027466074.1, forward strand.
ATCTTTGTTAACTTATAGAGATGGAAACCAACAACTGAGTTTAGTTATGAATGTTTTTTTTTTAAAATTCATAACAGGTACAAAGTGCATACACATGAAAAATCCCTTTGTGAGAATTATATTCAAGTTACCAAAGTTTGACTTATATTACAAGTACACAGTTTATGTGTATTATTTACAAACAGGATTATGACAGCTGAATATGCTTGTTTTGGTGTTGACTACCTGCAGAATGCTGAATTGCAGATGATGGGCCCTCAACCTCATCATTGGGAAAAGTTCCTGGGAAAAGTTGTATAAATTACTCATAATGTCAATACAAGTATAACATCAACTCAACTTTTAATACTTATTCAAATGTTATCGATTTTAAAGACACCCTGCTTCCTTTCTTGACATTGTGGACATATCCTATTCACTTCATTTAAGCGTCTTATGTTATAGGCCACTTGTCTATCCATTAGCTCATAAAACAACAACCACACTTCCATTCAGCACCAATAAAGAGCATTAAAATAGACATAAAGTAATAAAACAGAATTTAATTAGATTAAATTAATATTGCCCATTCCACAGTCCAGAACAAAGCAGAGGTGGTGTGCGACTTTGAGTGTGACTGATTCAGGATGCAGTGACTGTAGTGATGGTGAGGTGAAGCCTCATGAGGCATTGAACCACTTGAGCCAACTGGTTCGAGAAACGGTTCATTTCTCGAATTTTCATGTGCACACGAAACCACCTACTGGCCAAATGTACAATCACAGGCAAGCTGTGTCTGAACCACGTGTGATGCATTGAATTTTTGTGTCTGTTATGTCTGTTGGGAATGACTATGAATTGCAAAAAATGAATGACCAAATCATTTCTGTACATAAATTATATATATATATATTTTTTTTTTTCTCACTTATTTATGATTATTTTTATGGGTACTGATGCCAGTGGTTATGGGGATGCTCCAAACAAATTTTGTTGTTAACTTTGTTCAACAATGACAATAAATAAATAACTTGACTTGATAACTATGTGTATGATACATTTTTTGAATGTATTCTGTTTGTGCAATTTTTTTCTGAAAATGGCATGGGTGTAATCAGGCAGATGACAGTGAAAGTGATTGTGGGACTTGGAAAAGGGCATAGATCAGGGATGCTCACACTTTTTCAACATGCAAGCTACTTTTAAAATGAGCAAGTCAAAAAGATCCACTTCCTATAAAACAGGAAAACATATTCATTCAGAAATATATTTGTAGTCCAATGATAAAGAAAGAGAGGATTAAATGGGTCAACATGTTCCCATGTGCATTTATGCTCATCATTGCAAAGAAAACTCATGGTTTAAAATTGTTTAGGTTATATCTGCCTATGTTTGATTTTATCAATTTTATCAATAAAAGTGTGTTTAAGTTAAGATGTTTTGCTGTATAGTTTTGTGTTTTCCAGCGCATAGGTTAGGGATAATTGGTGTGTGTGTGTGTGTGTGTGTGTGTGTGTGTGTGTGTGTGTGTGTGTGTGATGCAGACGTTTTGCCAGCAGCATCTCCCAGGATCTTCGGCGCGTCTGCAGTGCGTGCGCACTTTGAAGCGCATTTTCCGAGCGAGGCGTCTCCATCAGTTTACGCCAGGATTGCAAGCTCACGCGACAACCCCGGTAGTTTTGCGTGTAAAACAACAGCGAAACTGTTTTTCCTGTCCCTGTCTGGTCTTTATTTGATCTGAATGGTGCCGAAGCCGATACGTCACATTTACCCTGGACACCCTTGTACAGGGTGTCCCCTGCCTTCGCCCTAAGACAGCTGGGAGAGGCTCCAGCAGACCCCCGTGACCCTGAGTTCGGGACTAAGCGGGTATGGAAAATGAATGAATGAATGAATGAATGTAAAGCACAGCACATGTAAGAACAAAATCCAGCACATCGTACATTATGACCAAAATCAACCAGATCCACCGTGTTTTCTAATCCTGCCTGAACGATTCTACCTGCTGTAATTGACGCAGTTCTCTCGCTCTCTCTCTCTCTCTCTCTCTCTCTCTCTCTCTCTCTCTCTCTCTCTCACACTCACTCACTCCCTCTCTCCCTCTCTCTCTCTCCATGCGATAGACCCAAACTCCCTTCGCAATTGACCAGTAGATCGCGATGGACGTAATGGGCACCCCTGGCATAGATGCTTGTGTAACATGGACATTGATGTACAGGACAGGGGGCTCCATCCTATCACCTCTCCTCTCCTCACTCTCTCCCTAAGCTCTCAAAAATATCTCCAAACTAAACGCTATCTAGTCTCAAACACTCCAAACTATAAACACTATCCAAAATCTAGTAATCCAAACTCTCTCCAAATCTCGTTGACTGCAACTCTCCTACAATAACCCCCATTTTGAATGGAGCCTGAGGGGTCTATATAAACCGTTAAAATATGAATTGCAGATATATATATATATATATATATATATATATATATATATATATATATATATATATATATATATATATATATATATATATATATATATGTATATATATATGTATATATATATGTATATATATATATATATATATGGGTCCACTTTTCTGCTGCAGCTGGCCATTTTCATTTTACACCGTCCAAATTTACAGCTCAGGGCGCTGGGACGAATTCCAAATTGTGTGCAGATACAGGCTTACACTTCAAATAATTATGAGAAAAATCCAACGTAAAGAGAGCACTTCCATTAGGAAATAGTCAACATGAAATTTCGTCTTCTACTGACACCTGCTGGTCAAATTGAATATGGCCAATAATTCAATATGGCCATTCGAAGTGAAGTATTAAGACAATTAATCAGGTTTGTACTGCTTGATTAAACACATTCATCCCGTTCCAGTGCACTAAAACCCACTTCCCTTCAGGACCGTGTCAGCGAAGCCAAAACTTCCTTGAGTGACGCTGTTTCCCAGCATGCAATGCGAGCTAGCGATTCACAATACTATTTCATCACAAACATGGATGTAAAAAATAAAAAGGGATGAAAAATGAAACTTCAGGAACACCAACCAATACAATGCAATACAAGCAGAACTGGGCCGAAGTTTTATATTATGTACACCATAATACAGCCTTCTGGTGGACAAGCCATACTATTTAATCTGTGTCCTCCTATGGTACTTCCGTGGGAGGAAGCTCATCGTAGAGGTCACGTGCTGTGTGCTCGTCACTCCACCAATCGTTGCAGTTGAGTTTGCGAGTGAACGAAAAAGTGAACAGTCGTAACAGAAGCTTGCTGCTGGAAATAATGCGCTACAAGTGGATGTGATGCTCACTGAACCCAATTCAGACGACTCTCCCTCCACTTTTCTTGTTTTGTATGAGCATTTAAAAAAACAACAACATAATAATATGGATTTTGACCATGTATGTTTTCACTTTTCTTGTTTTGTATGAGCATTTAAAAAAAACAACAACATAATAATATGGATTTTGACCATGTATGTTTTGGAGTTCATTGAAAGAGGTTAATAGTAAAAGAAAAATAATATATATATATATATATATATATATATATATATATATATGTATGTGTGTATATATATATGTATGTGTGTATATATATATATGTATGTGTGTATATATATATATATATATATATATATATATATATATATATATATATATATACACACATACATATATATATATACACACATACATATATATATATATATATATATATATATATATATATATATATATATATGTATATGTATATGTATGTGTGTATATATATATATATGTATATATATATATATATATATATATATATATATATATATATATATGTATATATATATATATATATATATATATAGTGTGTGTAACTTTAACTAACTTTTCTATTTCTATCCATCCATCAAACTTACTATCTAGGGATCTTGATATTGTGTTGGCAGATGCGTTATCACGTGTACATGTGGACTAGCTGCGAAATTCTTATTTCGGGGGAACTGAGGGTTTTCTTGTTTAGTTTTGTTTGTCGGTATGTTAATAGGGTTTGGTTCTTAAGGGAGGGGGTGTTATGACCCAGGGGTGGGTCTAGGTGCCTCTATGTTTGTGTCTGTGTGTGTGTGTGAGAGTGGATGATGCCTTGCAGGTGCGGTCCTGGATGTTGGCTGCTGATTGGACGCACCATGGCTGAGAAGGAGGAGCAGTCGAGCCAGCCTGACGGTCATCCCTCCTCCGCTCCCAACTCTGCAGTTAGTCACTTCTGAAATGGTGTTAGAGCACGCAGCCGTAGGGGTGGGCTGCCATTTTCTTTGTCCCCTCTTTTCTCCTGTTTATTAAGTATGTAGGGAGGTTAGCCTTTCTTTATTTGGCTTCTCTTTCTTTCTTTAGTTAGTTCTTAAGGCGAGCTAGATGGAGTTTGGTTTATTATTTTGGCCTGGGCCCACCCTGAAGCCTTTGCTGCCCACTGGTTAAGTTGTTTTGTTTATTTCATTTACTGATTCATAAATGTTTTTGTTGAAAACCGCCAACTGCAGTGAGAAATTAATGAGGCTTGGGAGTGGGGGAAGGTGTCCCACACGTTGCGTCTCGGTCCCCCTAGACGGGACGTAACACAGAGTTTTCACCGTGACAGCAGGTTGAGCTCCTACCGTTTTACAAGTGACGTCGTCACATTAGCCTGTTCCATCCCTGCTAAATTCTTTAAAGAACTACCGTTAGTAAACTTTTAAATTATAATACACTCTACACTAATTGTAATTTCCTGCCCGTGGTTCTATATTGCAACAGTTGACGGCTCATATCAGCAGATGAGCAGCAACAATCTGGGCATTGCGGGTGATTCATAAATATGTAATTTCTTATTAATTAGCCCATAAGTGTTGTACACCAGTGTGACACCAAATGCTTGTTGCTGACAGCAGTGAAGAAATGACACTCTCGTGGTTCTGCACATTAGTATAAATAGAGTGATTCTCTATCATTACATCACAGGACGGCGGCACTCTGACAGATTCCATGAACCTGGACACTGATGATCCAGACTCCGGTCCAGATGACACAACAGGCCACAGTGGAAACGGGTCAGAGCATGGACTGGCTGCTGAAAGGATCCAGGTAGGTGGCGCTGTCATCCCAAGTTGTATGGTGTGGAGGATCAGGGCCAAAGTTCCAGATGCTCACAGATGTGACTGTGGATTCAGGAGGAGTGTTTGAAGGCTGGACTCCCAACAGTGATTGGCTGCTGAGGACCTCTCAATCACAATCAGGTTTTTTAGTGGCTGTGAGATTGAAAGTGAGATTGCATTGTCCAGGTCGGAGGACAGCAGTCAGCCATGTTTCACCTCCAGTCAACACGTAGTGGTTCACATGAAGGTCCAAGAGGCCTACAGACCTACACTGAGTCTGGAGGTGGCAGTACAGTTGGATCATTGTCTTTGTTGTGTTGTTTGGTCATTGTGATCCAATGTAATGTGAGAGAAGGACGAGTGCAGTTATATTGGAGTGAGTTATTTTTAGTGTAATAGAAGTTATAATACAGAGTCTGTTTTTATGAAATGTTCTATCACCTGGCATCCATCCATCCATCCATCCATCCATCCATCCATCCATCCATCTTCTACTGCCGTATCCGGAGTCAGGTCTCGGGGGCAGCAGCCTCAGCAGAGACCCCCAGACTTCCCTGGACCCAGTCACCTCCTCCAGCTCCTCCAGTGGGACCCCAAGGCTTCCCAGTCCAGCCCAGAGACCTGGTCCCTCCAGCAGGGTCTCCTCCTGGTGGACATACCTGGAACACCTCCCCAGGGAGGCGTCCCAAACAAGACCCCGAGATGCTGGAACTCCTCCCTCTGAGGCAGGGCCTCCCCGCCGACCCAGAGAGGACAAACCACCTCATATCCAGCATTGATTTATCTGTTGGTGATTAATTATAATGTAACATTTATTTTATTTAAATTATATTTGAACTGAATTGGATTTGTTTGTAAAAGTGAGATTTATTTTCATTGATTCATGTGGTTTATGTTGAGACCGAGTGGAGAAGTGGGTATGGCCTACAGAAGGTTTGAGTACACAAGTTATTCAGATACGGAGAATCCCCATGGCAGGACTTCAGGAGATATATAATCAAAGTGTTAAAGCAGCAGAAATGAAACGTCAGTTGAGGTCAAGGTTACACAGGTCAGAGGTTGTGATGGCTTTTATTGTCAGAATATTGAATCATTGAAATATAATGTTTGAGCTAGTAACAAAGTTAGGATGATATAACATAATCACATAAAATAAATGATCTGGTTTCCTTCTGATTCATTGACGTCCTTCTGAAATCTCCACACAAACATCTGGCAAGCATCAAAACCATGAATTATTTTGAGGGAAATTTCTTTTGTCTTACTTATAATTCAATAATGATTTGAGTTCCCATCACAGGTGTTGTGAATCACTTTATCTTTTCCACATGATTTCCTTATTTAAAATCATGAAGCAGAAATAAAGTCTCTTGAAAAGTATTTTTCACCTCCAAAATGAAGATGTTATAGAAGTCTGAAGTGAGAGCAGAGCAGTGTGTTGTTGATGTGTGGAACCTTCATGCTGAGCTGTTCCAGCCGTGGATGATGAGAGCAGAAGCAGTGGTTGTGTTGCTGCTGCCTTCACTGAGCAGCTGCTCCAAGTCCTGCTTCTTCCACTGAGGATTCAGCTCCACCAGTGGCTTCTGGGACGTCTCTCCCAGTAACCACAGCAGCTTGTAGGGAGAAGCAGTCCGCCAGCCACCAGGCTCCACTGGGGTCAAAGGTCGTGCCAGCTTGCTGGTTAGCTCCACTGGTTGTAGTTCTGTCAACCACCACTAGATGGGGCTCTCCTCTTCACTCTCCTCCTCACTCCCCATCACAAAGGTCTCCCAGCTGCAGAGAGAAGAAGAGACAGAAACAGTCAGGACTCACCGTCCTTGAACGCATCATCACAGAGACGTTGACTGTTGATGGAGATGATGGAGTGACTGCTGAGAAGAAGCAGACTCTCAGTCACATGTCAAGTGTGGAACATCAGAAGGTAATGTGACCATGGAGTGTTGGACTGATACTGAGGCCTGATGAAGATGAACTGATCAATAATTGAGTGGTGAACTGAGAGAAGAAGCAGTTTGGCAGCAGATGTTGGATGAATGAGGAGCAGTTGATCAATGTTGACATAGTTTTTCTATTGGCTGGAAATGTCTTGTTGGCAGGGCAGAAAGATCAACTCCCCAGTATGATACAACTGATGGTTGCATTGTGGCTACGAACAAAACCAAACAAGCAAAAACTGGTCAAACAGCGCCCCTCAGTGGCAGAACTGGGAGCTGCGAGGACCGACACGTCATAGGAAGGTTTGAAGGTTCAAGGGCACATTTGAACACATTGTTTCTTATTGACATATTATAGAGTGACCTGTCTGAAATATCTGCCTGTTAATCAATGTGTTATTTTTTCAGCATGTGTTCATTTCTCTGTACAGTCTGCAGTAGAAGGTAGTTTTGACTCGAGGGCGCCCCCTGACGGCTCTTTTCAAAACTACAGTTGCCATCACTTGTTGGCAGTCCATGATGACGGTGAGAAAAATGTGATTTCCTCTTTGAAGAGCTGCACCTGTTTCTCCCTGACGTGATGAGACTGGACACTTGTTGAGGGCAGTGGCGGCTGCTGGTCTTTCAAGGAGGGGAAGCTCATTTTCTGCCTGCGTCATAAAATCCATTTGTTTATTTATACGTAAATTATGCCATCAATGTCTTTCAATAAAAATGATCAGTGACCCTGTTGTAGCAGCTAGCTGCCTGCCTGCCACATCACACCAGTCTGTTGCACAAACTGTCCACTGCCTGGCCACATCTGGAGCACAAGCTAGAAATCAGCTTTGCACTTCCTGCTGCTGCACAGTGTTCTTCTGTCTGATCAGCCTTTCTCCCCCTCAGGCTGCAGCTGCACTGGTGAGTTCCAGCTGACATTATATCTTCATATATTCTTATTAACGGCTGACTGTGTATAATGGAGATACTGTTTATATATACAGTATGTATGCATTGTAGTTGTACCCATATTTTATTTATTTATACACAGCCTTGACAACATCTATTGTATTTATGGACCTATAATTATATAATTATATCTCTTAAAGCTTTCGGGTTATATATATATGTATATGTATATATATATATATATATATATGTGTATATATATATATATGTTAAGGGTGTCAAAGTTAACGCGTTATTAACGCGTTAACTCAATGCCGCTTTATCGCCGAAAAGTTTTTTTATCGCGCAATTAACGCCAGATGCTTTTTGAGCCTTTGGCCGCTCCGTAGATTGTGGAAACTGGAAATGAATTGACTCACAGCACACAGTCACACGCTTGCAGCCGGTGTACCGGCTTGTAAACACAACAAAAAAAACGAGCGCTTCCATTCGGCGCCCATGTTCATCAATGTAGTAGTTCACACCCGACCCGAACAGGCGCGCGGCTCCCCTCGCGGATCGCGGCATGCATTTAACGTCAGTTCACTGGACGTGGAAGCGAAGCGCCGAGCGCTTCCATTCGGCGCCCACGTTATTCAATGTGGTGGTTCACACTAGACGCAAGCAGGCGCGCGGCTCGCGCCATGCAGTTGTCGCTTCGGCGTCTGCTCTATTTTGTGTGCGAGCCGTGAGCGATCCTCGTCAATAGTACAGGAAGTCGCTAAAAAAAACAACAACGAGAAAAGAAAATCCGGTGAATTTTCAAAATAAAGTAATTTCAAAATAATATATATACATATATATATATATATATATATATATATATATATATATATATATATATGTATATATATATATATATATATATATATATATATATATATATATATATATATATATATATATACATATACATATGTATGTATATATATATATATATATGTATATATATATGTATCCACTGAGACTTACCGTCTGTAATGTGTCTTCCACAGGTCCGGTACGGGTCATGGACTACGAGGAGTACGACGACGAGTACTTGCTCTTCCAGCAGCTTCTCAACGACACCGCCAACACCTCTGAGCCGGGTTACGTGGTCAGCGACCCGGTCCAGCTGTGTCCCAGGACCGGCGTCAACCACTTTGGCGCCAGGATCATCCCAGTCTTCTACTACGTCAACTTCCTGCTCAGCTACCTCGGCAACGGCTTGGTGCTCTTTGTCATCTACAAGTATGAGAAGCTCAACACCGCCACCAACGTCTTCCTCCTGAACCTGGTCCTGTCCAATGTCCTCTTCACCTCCAGCCTCCCCTTCTGGGCCACCTACCACCTCTCGGAGTGGATCTTCGGCGAGGCGCTGTGCAAGCTGGTCAGCGGCGCCTACTCTGTTGGCTTCTGCTACCTGACCGTGGTGCACGCGGTCCCGGCCGCCAAGAGCAGGAGGAGGGCGAACGCCGTGGCGGGAACGCTGACGGTCTGGCTGGTCAGCGTGGCGGCCAGCGCCAAGGAGTTTGTCCTGCAGACGGTGTGGGAGAGTCCGTTCGACGGGCTGATGTGCGAGGAGGCCGGGTACCCCGAGAGCACCGTGCTACCAGCAGTTCCTGCTCTTCTTCCTGCTCCCGCTCTTCATGGTGATGTACTGCTACACCGGCATCACCGTCCGCGTCCTGTCCACTCGGCTGAAGAACAAGTGCCGCACCGTCAAGCTCATCTTTGTCACCGTTTTCACCTTTTTCCTCTGCTGGACGTCCTACAACGTGATAGTCTTCCTGCGCGCCCTCGAGCTCTCCGGCCCCAGCCGGGGGGGGGGCGGCTCATCGTGTGCTGCCTCGGAGGCCACGGACTATGCGCTGTACGTGACGCAGAACGTGGCCTACGTGTACTGTTGCGTCAGTCCCGTGTTTTACACGTTTGTGGGCAAGAAGTTCCAGAGCCACTTGAGAAAGCTGCTGGCCAGGAAGCTGCCGTGCCTCCACAAGCACATGAGCCTCAGCAGCCAGAGCAGCAGGACCACGTCCCAGAGGACCGCACACTCTGTCTACTAGTGCCCGTCTCACACACACACACACACACACACACACACACACAGCCAGTTGTTCCCACCTAGACAGTAAGCGCTGTATATCTAGAAAAACATACTAGCAGTTCATGGACTAAGTCTCAATCCAGGGTCTGCATCCTTGGAAGGAAGCCTCCATTGTCTGAAGGAAGCGTCCTCCGTCCGAAGGATGCGTCCTCCCAAGGACCCGGCCCAGAAGGACCGACCCAAACCCCGCCTCCCCGGTAACCTCATGGGACGGTCTAGCCTTGGGCGTACTTCCTGGTTGCGTCACCGCCGTTCCCTCCTGCTGGCCAACCCCAGAAGTGTGGTTTTCATAGCATCAAGCTCACCATTGGTTGGTTGGATGTTCAAATCAGTAAAAACCCTGCGTTAAAAAGATTTGATGTGAAATTTCAATACTTAAATTTATACGCGGTGTCTTTGCCAGTAGATGGCGCTAATTTCAGCTGACTTCCCAGGATCCCAGGATGCTTTGCAGCAGCAGCACGCAAAGCATCCTGGGATACAGAAGGAGGTGAAGGATAGTAGTGGTGTAGCCTTTGTGCTAACAGAAGGGAGCATTTGGAGCGTCGTTCTGACTATTGGGAATTGGGTGGAGCCTTCAGCGCAGTGCGGTGACGCAACTTCCTTTCAAATTGCAGCCTTCCAAGGATGCAGCGCCTGAACTGAGACACAGCCATGGACTGCTGGTGACGTACGGGGTCACGTGACCCGTTCACTGACCAGTGAACATGGCGCGGGGATGTGTGTGAAAAGTACACAATTATTCTTTGGGTTTTGAACTCAACGGTTTGTTGTGTTGTGTAAACCTTGTCAGCAGTGAGTTGTATCAACTATTATCAACTACTACAAATAGATCAATAAATACACACATTTTATGGACTGAAATGTGTTTTTCTGATGTGGGCTGTTTGTCCTGGTGTGTTTCCAGAGGAAGTCCTGGATCCTTGTGGCTGTAGGGGGAGTAGGAGGCTCAACGTTGGCCTTGACAAAGGACAGTAGTGACCTTGTCACTGCTGAGCTCCACTCAGTTTGTTCAAACACTGGGTTTGTTTTTACCTAACCCTGATAGAGCCTTGCTATGAGTGGAACTGTGACACACGAGAAGGCTTTACTAGACAGAGGGGGTGGGGGGTAGCGGAGCAGCAGCAGATGGATGCAGTGTTTTGGTGAGCCACCTCATAGGAGGAGACAATGTATCCTGTGATATCATGGAGAAAACGTGTTGCTGTAATGTCAATGGAACCAAGTCAGTGTCTGTGAAGCCCCACCAGGGTGTTTAGCTACTAGAACAGGGGTGACATGACAGACCTGCATCGAGTCGGCGGGCCACCGAAGTTATGTTGACGGGGGGGGGGCAACTCCATTGGGACAGACCTCTACATCGCGGTCGAACGTGATATATGGATAGATGGCGGTCAAAACGCTATTTCGCCGGTGATAGATAGTGTGTGTTGAATAATAATAATAATAATAATAAACTTTTATTTGTACAGCGCTAAATCACAGCCAAAGGCGTCTCAAAGCGCATTATACAATCAGAGAGAACCAACTGGGCCCCCGGAGCAAGCAAGATGCGACAGTGGCTGGGAAAAACTCCCCTGTGGGAAGAAACCTAGGGCAGAACCAGACTCCAGAGGGCGATCATCTGCCTCTGAGTAGTTGGGGTGAAGTAGAAAGATAGAGGAGAGACAGAGAAAGAGAGAAAGGAGCAGAGTGAGCCAGGGTGGCAGACAGGACAGAGTGAAAAACAGATACACCAACCAGGCAAAACGGATATAAACACAAAGAATAGGAAATAATTCAAGGCTGCTGTCCATGTGGAGTGTAAGTGTCCATGCTTTGGAAGGCAAGAGCCTAGCTCGATGGACAATCTGCTGATAGGACTAGTCCAGGTCTTAAGCGTGGTGGTGGGATGAAGCGATGACAGCAAGACCCCCAGGACAGCACAATCCAGCTCCTGCCGCAGTGGTCATCACCTGCCGGGGACACAGAGACTGCGGCAGTATCATGCATATCGAGCATACTGTACAAAGCATAATGAGAGCTTGGACAGAGTGGATAGAGTAAAAGATTGGATAGAGTAAAAGATTGATTGGGTGAGGAGAGTGATAAAGGCTCCGCCTGCACAGAGCAACGATCCCTGTAACGGGAGCGAAAGATCTCCCTCCACGGCGTAAGCCTACAGCAGCTTAACTGACAGTGGATGGAGTCTAACTATAAGCTTTAAGAAAAAGGAAAGTCTTAAGTCTACTCCTAAATAAACTAACTGTGTCTGCCCCCCTCACCGAGGCTGGAAGATGGTTCCAAAATAGAGGTGCCAGGAAACTGAAACACCTACCTCCTGATCTAACTCTAGAAATTTTTGGGATAACTAAAAGACCTGAATCCTCAGAGCGAAGGGCTCTTGGAGGATGATAAAGTTCAATGAGTTCCCTAATATAAGAAGGAGCCTGAGAATGAAGAGCTTTGTAAGTTAAAACTAGAATCTTAAATTCAATTCTAAATTTGACAGGCAGCCAATGCAAGGAAGCTAAAATTGGAGTAATATGCTGCCTCCTTCTAGTTCCGGTTAACAATCGTGCCGCGGAGTTTTGGATTAACTGTAATGTCCTAAGGGATGAATTTGGGCATCCTGCTAGTACCGAGTTACAGTAATCTAGCCTAGACGTAACAAAAGCATGGATTATTTTTTCCGCATCTTTGAAGGACAAAAAACTTCGAATTTTGGCAATGTTTCTTAAGTGGAAGAAAGCTGACCTCCCTACATTCTGTATATGAGAATTAAAGGTCAGGTCCTGATCAAAAGTGACTCCTAGGTTCCGCACGGTAGAACTGGGTGTAGTACCAAATAGACCACTTTGTCCATCAAAAACTCTGTCCCTACTCTCTCGCGATCCAAATATAATGACCTCAGTTTTGTCGGAATTAAGCAACAGGAAATTCTGTGTCATCCAAGTTCTGACATCACGAAGACAAGATTCCAATTTGGCCAACTGATGAGCCTCGTTTGCCTTAAAAGAAAAGTACAACTGTGTGTCATCCGCGTAAGAATGGAAACTGATGCTATGCTTTCTGATGATGTCACCAAGAGGTGACATGTAGATGTTGAAGAGGAGTGGCCCAAGTACAGATCCTTGCGGGACACCATGACTAACCCTCCTACGTTCTGACGAATGATTATGAACATGAACAAACTGAAAACGGTCAGACAAGTAAGATCCAAACCAGTCCAAGGCGCGATCCTTGATGCCGATAGTATCTTCTAATCTCCTAAGAAGAATGCTGTGGTCAACTGTATCAAATGCTGCACTGAGATCTAGGAGGACCAGAACAGAGAGAAGACCTTTGTCAGATGCACACAAGAGGTCATTACTTACCTTAAGCAATGCAGTTTCAGTGCTGTGACCAACTCTGAAGCCAGACTGAAAAGCCTCAAGTAGATTGTTGTCGTTCAAGAAGTCCACAAGCTGCCTAGCAACAACTTTTTCTAATATCTTGGAGAGAAACGGAAGGTTCGAGATTGGCCTATAATTTGAAAGCACACTCGAGTCCAAATTGGGTTTTTTGATCAGAGGCTTGATTACAGCCACCTTGAAAGCATGAGGGACAAAACCTGTTGATAGAGAATGATTAATAATTCTAAGAATGACACAATGAAGCAATGGGGAAACCTCCTTGAGAAGCCTGGTTGGAATTGGGTCCAGAAGACTGGTGGTCGACTTAGCAGAGGAGACAAGAGAATCAAGTTCCGAGAGTCCAACTTGCTGAAAACTCCCGAAATACACACTGGGGTTGCCATGTTGAGAAAGATCTGCCATGTGACCTGTGGAAGACAAAGAAGACAAGGAAGACGAGGAATTCCCAATCTCAGTTCTGATACCTTCTACTTTTTGCTGGAAGAAGTTCAGGAAATCGTTGCTTGACAGGCCAGTAGGGACGCATGGCTCAACACAATGATGGCTCCTCGTCAGCTTAGCAACTGTACTAAATAAAAACTTTGGGTTGTTCTTGTTAGAGTCAATAAGAGCAGAAAAGTAGGAAGTTCTACTGATACGCAGGGCCTTTTTATAGGACCTAAAGCAATCCTGCCAAGTCTTGAAGGATGAAGCTGTTTTTGACGAACGCCAAGTTCTCTCAAGCCTTCGCAAATTTTGTTTTAATTTGCGAGTAGAGGAAGTAAACCAAGGGGCTGATCGATCCTGCCTTTTCATACTTACCTTATAAGGGGCAAGATCATCCAATGTGGATTTCAGAATACAAGAAAAGCGATCTGTCAAGGAGTCTAGATCAAGATCAGTCAAGTGGGTGGGGGGAGAGGCCGGAAGCATGTCAAGAGGTACAAGGGCATCAAGCAGATCAGGAAGCCTCTCCTTAAATTCAGCAACAACAGAGTCCGAAATGTTTCTACTCATTATAGACCTTGCTTGGGGAATGTGATCCGCTACAATAAAGCCGAAAGTGATCAGAAAGTGGTCAGACAAAACGTAGTTTCGGGGAAAGATTGTCAGCTGCTCTACACCAAGTCCAAAAGTGAGCACAAGATCCAAAGTATGACTATGCTTATGAGTGGGTACATTCACAACTTGAAGGAAGCCTAAGGAGTCGAGGATAGATTTGAAATGAGAACTCAGACTGTCACTCTCAATGTCGACATGAATATTAAAATCTCCAATCACTATGATCTTGTCTTTAGTCAATGCTAAGGTAGACAAAAACTCTGAAAATTCATCTAAGAAAGAAGAATATGGACCGGGGGGACGGTAGACAACAATGAATTCAACGGAATCTGCCTGCCTATCAGGTGACAACGAAATAGACATCGCTAAACTCTCAAATGAACTATAAATAGATTGAGCCTTGAGATTGACTAACAAATTGGAATTATAAATAGCTGCAACGCCACCTCCTCGACCACTATCACGAGCCTTATGAGTATTGATATGACTAGGAGGAGTGGCTTCATTAAGACTAAAATATTCATCTTGACGTAGCCATGTCTCTGTGAGGCCGAAAATATCAACACTATGTTCACTAATCAAATCATTAACTAAAACTGCCTTGGAAAGTAGAGACCTAATGTTAAGAAGGCCACATTTCACCATTTTGTTTGTGGGAGACGGTGGAGCCCCCTTATTTATGCCATCCCTCCTAACAAGACCAGGCTTGCCCCAGAAAGGCTTCCAGTTATCTACAAAGCCCACCGAGTTATTGGGACACCACCCTGACAGCCAACGGTGAAAAGATGACATGCGGCTAAACATCTCATCATTCCTAACATTTGGCAAGGGGCCAGAGAAAACTACTTCGTCCGACATGGTCTGAGCAAATGCGCACACCGAAGCTATGTTTAACTTAGTGACCTCGGACGATTTCAGGCGTGCATCATTGAAACCACAGTGAATTACAATCCGCCTAAATCTCCGTTTATTCTTAGCCATTAACTTTAAATGCCCTTCAATATCGCCCGCCCTGGCCCCGGGGATGCACTTCACTGTGGCCGATGGCTGTCCTAGGTTAACATGCCTCACTATAGACGAACCGATCACCAGAGTGTCAATCTCAGTCGGCGTGCTGCTGAGTGGAGCAAACTTATTCGAGACATGGACGGAGGGGGCCTGGTGCTGAGAATGGTGGTGGTGCCCGGCAGGCTTGTTAAGGCTACGCTTCCTCCTGACAGTCACCCAACCGACCTTTCCCGGCTGCTCGGGAGCCGCGAAGGGAGGGGAACTAGTGGGACCTAGAGACTCCGACGCTACGCTAGCGAATGAACGCTCCGCTCCAGCTAAGCTAACCCTACTAGCTACAGGACTACTATGCTCGAAGGAGCGAAGTCGTTCCTCAAGCTGGCTAAGTCTCGCCTCAAGCGCTAACATAGTACTACATTTAACACACATCCCTGACTCGGTAATTGAGGACGAGCTAAAGCTAAGCATCTGGCAGTGTGAGCAAGAAAAGACGGGAGGAGAGAGAGGAGGGACAGAGGAGAGGTGAGAGGGAGAAGCTATGGCTTCGACTGTGCTTATGCAAACTGATAGAGATAGGTGTATTGAGAAGATACTAAATAATTTGGAGAACGATCACCTTTTAAGAGAAAACAGTCCAGTGGTTCGCTTAGTCAGAGCTCAAGCTCAGGAGCGGCGTGGCTGGCTGGCCGGCTGTGCTGTCGCCTCCTGTGTGACGCGTTCAAATAACAGGGCACAAGAGTTCAACTATCGATTCATCGTACGAGTGGATGACTTCGATTATACTCTGTTTGCCACATCATCGGAGGTAAAATGCTTCGGCTGTGGTCCGAAACCGGGCGGGTGCTGACGCGACGGGTCCGGTCGGCGGTGTGGCAGTCGCGGCTGCGGCAGCTCCGAGCGGAAAGCCCGTCCCCGCTCCACGACGGAGAAACTCCAGAGATGCGGGAGGCACCGCTGGCCCGAGCAGGGAAGAGGGAGCGAAGGAGCAGGAGGTGAGAGTGAACAAAGGTGGAGAGGTCAAGGAGATGGAAGAGGGTGAGTTGGGAGAGGCAAGTGAGTCAGGGAGTCAGGGAGGGGAGACGGGTGAGGTGGGGGGTTAGAAGTAGGTGAGGTGGAGGAATTAGGGAAGGTAGCGGGGCTGGGTGCGGGTGTGGTGAGGGAGACGGGTGAGGTGAATGAATTCGGTGAGGTGAGGGAAAATGGTGGGGTGTTGGAAGCAGATGAGGTGAGGGAGACAGGTGAGGTGAAGGAAACGGGTGAGGTGGAAGAATCAGGTGAAGGAAAAAGAAAAGAAAAAGATCCTTCAGAGGACACGATAGGTGGTTGATAGATGGGTGGAGGTGTGTTTGAAGCTCTGGGTGGTGTGGATGAGAAAACTGGTGGTGGGTCTTCTTGTGTGACTGAACAAACTGATGGTCTGGGTGAAACACCGGAATGGAAAACTGCTGTGTCTCAGAGACGCAGCAAAAGGAAACAGACAGTGTCAAATGAGGGGGGAGGGAAAACTGGTAGACTGGGGGCTGGAGCTGCTGCTGAAGACAGCAGTGACAGTGAGGGCGCCATATCTGACTGCAGCGAATTGTCGCTCTCACAAATAGTTTTAACAACACCTCTAGCTAATAGAGAGAAACATTTTTATTCAGCAAAGATGATAAAAAGTTTTTTGCAAAAAAACAAAAGGAGTTAAAAACCTGAACATTGACATGCACTTTCCTGACAAAGTTACCTTTTTTCTGTCTGTTATAAAAACAAATCTTCATCAGATTTAACTGAGCAAGAAATCTTCAGGTTAAAAAAGCACCTTATACGAGTCCGAAAAGAAATACATTTTTAAAATGATGACAGGGATTTTATTATTATCTGTGTTTTTATTTTTCTTATTTTTGTGCTTTTTAATCCCAAACATGGATGTTTTAAAAATTGGAACGCTCAATGTGAATGGAGCCAGAGAACCAAAAAAGAGGGCACTTGTGTTGGACACAGCAAGAAGAAAGCACTTGGACACTTTATTTCTTCAGGAGGTCCACAGTGACCCAAGTATTGAGGGGTGCTGGGAGAAGGAGTGGGAGGGCAGCGTGTCTTTAAACCACAACACCACAGCAAGTGGAGGAGTGGGCATCCTCCTCTCCAAGAGGTTCTCTCCATCCTCTGTGTAGGTGGAGCAGGTGGTGAAGGGGAGATGCCTGCTGGTCAAAGCCAAGGTCCACAGTTTTAATCTGTTTTTTATGAACATTTATGCACCAAACCATGGAGCATGGAGTCTCTCTAGCGAGGTTAGTTTTAAGCATCATTTTAATGTTTTTAAAGATTGTAGGATTGTGCCATCTGTTTTTTCTGATCACTCTCTGGTTTTATGTGACGTCATACTAAAAAATATTTTACCAAAGAGCGCCTACTGGCATTTTAATTCTGCTTTGATTTTAGATAAAGGTTTTAAAGAAGTTTTAAAAATTTTCTGGTGTGGTTTTAAAAATCAAATATCTGATTTTAGTAGTCTTAGTCAGTGGTGGGACCATGGAAAAGTACAAATTAAACTACTCTGTCAGCAGTACACTCTCAATGTCACACAGTATACATGTAGATCAATCAAAGACCTGGAGAGTGAAATAGTGGAATTAGAAGCGCTTGGCTATTCCACAGGAAATCGAGGGCGCATTGAAGTCCTCAACTCCAAAAAGATGGCCTTAGCCAGCCTGCTGGACTCAAGGGTACAGGGGGCGCTGGTCCGGTCCCGGATCCAGAACATCTCGGAGATGGATGCTCCCTCTGGCTACTTCTTCGGCCTGGAGAAGAAGAACGGACAGCACAAGGACATCCACTGCCTGCTGACGAACACCGGGCAGGAGCTGACCGAGCCCCAGGAGATCAGGAGCAGAGCCACGCAGTTCTTCTCCCAGCTTTACTCGTCGGAGTATGAGGAAGACGTTGAACTGGAGGAAGACTTTCTCAGAACTCTCCCGCAGGTGTCAGCTGACACAAATGCACAGCTGGACCTCCCTCTACAGCTGGAGGAATTAACGGCTGCCCTGAAGGGCATGCAGGGACGGAGATCCCCGGGGATCGATGGACTCACCGTTGAGTTTTACAAAGAGTACTGGGACATTCTAGGAGCTGACCTGCTCCAGGTTCTGAACCAAAGCTTGGACAGCGGTTCCCTCCCTCTCTCCTGTCGAAGAGCTGTGGTGACTCTCCTTCCTAAAAAAGGACAACTGCAGGAGATTAAGAACTGGCGCCCGGTGTCCCTTCTCTGCGTGGATTATAAAATACCCGGCAGGTCCATGGTAGACAACGTCTACCTAATTCGGGATGTTTTGGAGGTCTCCAGCTCATTGGGTATTGACACTGGTCTCATTTCGCTAGACCAGGAAAAGGCTTTTGACCGGGTTGAACACAGCTTCCTCTGGAAAGTCATGAGGAGGTTTGGGTTCAGCCCTGGCTTCATTGCCATGATCCGTGTGTTGTACAGTGACATTGAGAGTCCTATAGAGGCAGAGTTTTGGTTTTAAACAACCTAGTCGTGTCCCTCCTGTGGCACCGACTGTCCTGTCTGGATCCTCCAGCTGGACTTATGGTCAGAATCCAAGAAAAAGTCATAGATTTTTTTGGGGATGAAAAACATTGGGTGCCACAGGGGGTGCTGTTTTTACCGAGAGAGGAGGGGGGACAGGGCCTCATCCACCTGGCCAGCAGGACTACAGCTTTCAGGCTGCAGTTTCTCCAGCGCTTCCTGACTGGTCCAACAGACCTGGTGTGGAGGGGTGTGGCCAGCTGCATCTTCAGAGAGGTGAGTCAACTGGGACTGGATACTGCTCTGTTTTTAATAGATTCCAATTTTTTAAAGTTAAATGGGATTCCTCCTTTTTATCAAAGTGTTTTTAAAGTATGGGCTTTTTTTAAAAGCAGCAAAGAAAAAAACACCTCCGATTCTCTGTTCTGGCTTTTAAAAGAACCACTCATTCATGGTGCCAGATTGGACATTTCCAGTGGTGCGACGCCCGGGTTGACGGCTGCTCTGCTCAGGACAAACACCGTGGACTTGCAGCGCCTGGTTCAAGCGGCAGGACCGACCCTTGGTGACCACCAGACTGTGGGAAGTGTGCTGGGCCTGCAGTCCACCAGGATGACGGAGAGACTGCTCCAGCTGTGGGGGGGGGGGCTATCCCCTGGAGAACAAAGTCTCCTCGTGCAGCTGGAGTCAGGCACAGAGCCAGACACCACAGAACCCTTCCCGGCTTTAAGAATCACCCCTCGCCTTGAGACCGAAGGCCCTCTACTGAAGACCACATCCCTTCGCCTTGGTCACACTAAGAAGAAGGACCTCTATAAAGTGTGCGTCCAAGTTTTTAACCAAAAGATTCTGGGGAAAAGAACAACGTGTGCTTGGAGTAAAAGACTGGACGGTACACCTCACTGGAGGGTCCTGTACAAGCCGCCACTGAAGAAAAGAACAGGAGATCTTCAGTGGCGGATCCTGCATGGGGCCATTGCCTCCAATGCTTTTATCTCCATCATTAACCCTGCTGTGTCCAACCAGTGCCCCTTCTGCGACTCCAGCGAAACGTTTTTTCACATTTTTATTGATTGTTTTAGACTCACTGCATTTTTTATTGTTTTAACAAATGTTTTTAGTTCTTTTAATCAGAGTTTTACAATCACAAATTTTATTTATGGTACGGGCTACAGCAAAAAAAACAAGGAAATGTGGCAACTTTTAAATTTTATTATTGGAGAAGCGAAAATGGCAATTTACATCTCAAGGAAAAATAAAATAGAATGTCTCGGTAGCGATGATGCAACAATGGTGTGGCGCCGCAACCTGCGTTCCCGAATCCACCTAGAGTTTTCTTTTTTTAAAATGGTTAAAGACCTTGACGCTTTCCAAAAAATCTGGTGCCACAAGAATACTTTGTGTGCTATTTTAAACAATAAGTTATTTTTTTCTGATGCACTAAAAGGTTGAATGTTTTCTTTTTTTGGCTTTTGATTTGTGTTTGTGTTTTTTTTTGTGTTTTTATTTGTATTTGTCTATTTATGTATTTATTTATTTAATATTTTATTTTTTATTTTCGTTTTGTTTTGAATGGGTTGTCTCTTTTGGCTTGGTTTTGATTTTGTGTTGTTGTTCATTATTATATTTTTTTAGTTCATTTAATTCTTTGTTTAATCAGTTATTTATGTTAGGAAAAGGTGCATAAGTTTTTAGCCTGTATTTTGTAAATAAATGTGATTGTAAAAATCTTCTTCTTCTTCTTCTTCTTCTTCTTCTTCTTCTTCTTCTTCTTCCAAATATCAAACACACTCCTGAGTCAGAAGACGTGACAATCTGACGGCTGCATGCAACACTGAAAATCATTTGTCCTTCTGAATAATGATTGTATTAAAATTAGATAAAAAATACAAAACCACCGCTACTATCTCAAAACAAATGGACCTGATTAAAAGATGAATGGCAGAAGTGAATCACCTACTACAGTACATTGTAAATAATCTCCTGAGTTCTGTGTACCGGTAACCTCACACTGTCTGAATCCTTTTGATTTATTTCTCGTGTCCAGTCAGTCCAGGTTGCTTTGAAGCTGCCTGATCCCATCTCTCACTAGTTTAGCCAGGTAGCCTCATGCTAGTTTAGAACGGGGCTGCGGTATCCAGGTTTGGGTGCTGCATTGATGTCGCTTTCTTCTTCAGAATCTCCAAATATTACTCACATAACATTTATTGCACACCTTTGACTCGCTGGTTGAGGATCATTGCCGTGTTCATGAAATGCAAAGTCCTACAAGTCGCCCTGGACTCTGCTGTTTGTCATCGACAGCGGAAGCAGACGGAGTCTCCCGCGTGTCCCACCAGCGTCCCGAGCGCCACCGCCACCACCTTCGACAGGAGCACCTTCCGCTCCTCCACCTCCTCCACCTCTTCCTCCTCCCCCTCCCCCGCCTCCCTCCATCAGCACTCCTCCTCAACCCGCTCCCACCAGTCCAGCTCCCACGTTCACCCCTCCCCGCACTACTCCACCTCCTCCCTGCCGCACATGCACACCTCCCTATCGCTGGGCCAGCCCTCCTCCCCCTCCATCTTCCGCTTGTCCAGGTCCCGCACCTCCTGCATCCCCCCGACCCCGGGGCCCACCGCCCCGCTGCCCGTCTGCCCCTCGCCACAGACGGGCATCCGCTACGTGTCGCCTTCCTGCTAGGATCCACACACGTACCTGCAGAGCCACTCAAACAGGTAGGAGGAGCCTCGTTGCATCAACACAGATCAAAAGAGCCTAATCTACTGGTACTGATACAGGATGTTTCTAGTGTTTCTGAGCGTTGTTTGTTTTTTAAAAGCAGCTGAAAGCAACTGCTTCCTAGTTATAGATGGCAAAAGTATGGATTCGTATGTAGAAAAATAGTCTGGTAAACGTAAAAGTACTGATTCAACTCCTTTACTTAAGTAAAGAAACAAAAGTAAAAGCTCTGAAATGTACTTAAATTAAAAAGTTCTTTTTTTTTTTCTTTTTTTTTCATTGCCTTTAATGAAAAAATACATTTGCAATTAGTTTTTGCAAAAAGGACAAAGTTGTAGCAGAATCATCTGGACTGAACTGACCAGAGGTGTTGCATTAGCACCTGGATCATTTTTTGGTTCTCTTGATACTATAGTTTCTTTTTGTTTTTCAACGGCAGCACAACCAAACTGTAATCACTAATGCTTACAACCAAGGAGTCATTATTGAATGCTTACACTTTTAATAACAATAACCAATGTCATTTTCTCCATGCTTATTTTTGTCTGTACTGAAAACTGAACTTTTACCCCAAAAGATGAAGGAACTCTAAATAATCCCCCTCTGAAATATCATCTATCTTTATATTTAACTACACAACAGCATAGTTCAAATAGCTCCACTTCAAGAAATAGAACTGAAATAACGATAGGGTAATGACTTTGCAGAGAATTTGTATCTTTTTAATACAAAAGCAACAAGCATGTTTTTTTTGTTATTTCCCATCTTTGTTCCCAGTTTCTTTATAACTCAATGTAAAGTGAATCCCAAGACTTCTTTTAATATGATAAAAACCACCGCGTATACACAAAAGTTTCTCCAAGTTTCTTCAGCAGCAGCTCAGCTCACAGTCAATTCCTGTTTTCCTCCATCTTCTACTGGGACTGGGCCAGCTTGCGGCAGCTGCTACCTGATTATAGCAAAATGTTAAAGAGGCTGATTGGTCAGGGTATGCTGAGACTGACTGAAAATGCTTTTTTATTGCAAGTTGGCAAGGTGGTCCACCCCTTCTGCAAGGTTTACATTTTCGGAGAACATGCAGTTCTTTTTTGAATTAGAAAGAATCAAAGAAAACACTATAAAAAAACATTTTATTTAACGGCCAATGGCTCACATTTTGGTTTGCAACCATTTCAAATTAAGACACTCTAAATAAATGTTTATTTGTTTTTGTAGGGGCCCATATCTGGAGCAGAGGGGGCGAGAGGAGCTGAAACAGGAGTGGTTTACCAAGTACTTCTCCTTCTGAGTACAAAAAAATGATGAAATCTTTGCTCCGAACTCATCCCACTACTACTCAAAGGCCAGTGGACATTTCTTAAAAAAACATCTTCCAAGTGTCTTTTTTTCAATACGGAAGCATCAGGACGTATTCAAGCCGAGACCTTTGTCGGAACGGATAAAACACACAACTTCTCACACCAAAATGAAGCTTGTTTTAATGCAAAAATGTACGATAAAGATATTGAATAGAATATTTTGTTTTTGTACATGCTTCCATTTGTGTGCAATGGCTTAACTGAACTTGTGGGGGTGGGGGTGGGGTCTCTCCTCTTGAACTGTCGCTGGATTCCATAATTGAAATAATAATAAAAAGTTTTATTCTTTTTCAACATCATAAGGAAAAACTGTAAATGGCAGTGATTTTATTTTCAAGTGTTGTTGTGTTACCGTTTTTCGTTTGTGCCTTTATTTTGAAAACCGCCTATTTTCTTTTTGCCGAAGAAAGTTTGCTCCTGCCTCGGAAAGCAACATGCTCCATCTCACTTCAGAGTCGGTAAAACATGTAAAATCTACTTCTAACGTAATGTGTTAATCTTGTGAAAGTTTGTGTCACTGTGGCTTGCCTTACGTTTTTCTTTGTTGGTTATCTTATGTAAGGAGCATCATCACGAAGCTAAAGGTTTAGCAGACTGAGTTCAAGTTTATCACCCTTGGAAAGCGGAAGGAGGTAGGCAAAGTTTATTGATGTATTTAATGTGAAATATTGAGTTTATGGTGGATAATTGTTTATTGATTCAAAAGATGTAAATATGATTTGTATTGTTTGCTGAAGCACGACACCACGTCATTGTATTTTGTTTTGTTGTTTTGTTTATTTATTAGTTTTCACTGTGTCAAACGTGAAGGATTAGGAGGAGGAGAAGAATAAAAGAACACCCGTAAAAACCCTCTGCGTTTGCGAGTAATTCCAAGTGGGCTGCTACAGTGAAAACTCCCCCAACGACGATCAGCGAAAGCCCCAGCTGCAATGGATCCCTGCAGAGAAGTTGACGCCATCCGGTTCTAGATTCATCTGCCGACCTGCTACAAGCCAGACGACTTCGCTCTTCTCATGATGCTCAGGCAAGATTAAAACGACAATATACTAATGGTACAACTACAGAAGGTAAAGGAAGAGACATTGAGTGTGAAGGAGCCAAAGAGACTTTATCCACATAAGTTCACAATGCAACTAAAGTGTCTTGAACATATTCTGAGGTCAAATAAATTGAAAAAGTGAACTGATATTGACGATATTTCATGGTGTTTGTCAAACGTGTCAATGGAATAATAATTCATGTTTATGAAAGGGTCTATATATCTTCATGGTCTGTGAATGCATGACATATTGTTCCTCTGTGGTGAAGATAGCTACACCTTATAAGTAAAGATTTAGGCATAGTAGACAGTTGAACTAAAACAGTTGCAAGGCAAGAAAAATGTCACTCCCAACGGAAAAAATAGACAATCCTGTGGACACCCCACTCGAGTCTAGCTCACGTCAGAGAAAACGAACAGAGAAAGGTCAAGAAATGCATCATGAAAATGCCAAAAAACGTGAAAAAACATTTCACAAGGCTTATAACTCTTGGAAAGTTACAGCAAGGGAGGCAAGGACAAAACTAAAAACCCTGTGCTTCTTAGAAGACCTAAATGACTTACAGAAAGATATTGAAACAAGGCATGAAACCGTAAAACAGCAATATGAACCAATTCTACGTAACAGCGACACTACACCTGAGATTGTGAACAAAATGGACGCCTGTGGTACACTAACAAAGGAAATCTGTGAACTTGTAAGCAACCGCATAGAAACCATTGATAAAGAATATAATAATCAACTTGAAAAGGAAAGAGTTAGAGAAATTTTAAACAAAAGGGAATATGGGTCTGTCTTTGGTCACACCAAAACTGAAACCACAAGCCCATCAGAGCAATTAAGCAATCACTCTGGCTCAAGCAGTACTCACAGCAGCATAGTTAATGCAAAGGCAGAGCTCACTGTTAAAATGGAGCAATCCAAGGCCATCGAAGAAATTCAAGCAGAGCAAGCACATGTCCACAATTTAGAAAGTGAATGGAAACTTAAAGAAGCAAAACTGTTGTCAGAAATGAAACAAAGAGAGGTGGAAATGCAACAACAGTTGGAACAAGAGAGAGCAAAGCTGCAGCAGTTACAAGCAGAAAAGGAGGTTGCTATAGCAGCAGCCCCTGTCAGAGCCTATGAAAGTTTTGAGGACCATAATGAAGGAATTGACACTCAAATTGGTTCTGCTTGCTACAGAAGACAGAAAAAAGAAGCTCCTTTAAATCCAGATATCGCATCATTCCAACCTAGCCAAGCAGCTTCTGCAAGAACACTGAACCAAGAGTCTGCCAATCTAGCACAAGCAATTGCTAGTTCATTGAGTATGAATCGCTTGCCAGTCCCTGAACCCACCACATTCAGTGGCGACCCTTTAAGATTCACAGATTGGAAGATGTCATTCATTACTCTTATTGACAAAAAGCCCCTACCAGTGAGTGAGAAGATGTTTTATCTCAAAAATTATCTTGCCGGAGAGGCGCGCAAAGCTGTCTTTTATCGAGATTCAGAGAACGCATACAACGGAGCGTGGAAAGTTCTACAGGACTTGGAAATCCGTTCATCATATAAAAGGCTTTCCGTTATAAGCTCATGAAATGGCCAAAGATCAGCACAAATGACCCACTAGCACTACGAGAGTTTTCTGATTTCCTCCGAAGCTGCACTGAAGCAATTCCACACGTTCAAGGACTGGCTATCCTTAATGATTGTGAGGAAAACCACAAATTGCTCAAAAAACTGCCAGAATGGATTATGAGAAAGTGGAGTAGAGTTGTCGTAGATGAACTCGACACATCAGGCAGCTATCCAGATTTTGCACATTTCACAGAGTTCTTGAGTAGAGAAGCAAGGAAAGCCTGTAACCCTGTCGCTTCTCCACTGATGATAAATTTTAAAACTAAAGATGATAGAATCCCAAAGAGAGCTAAGGCCTTCAACACAAACACACAAACAAAGAGTTTCCCCCAAGAAAGACAAGAAGCATTCAGCAGCAAACCAAAATGGCCTTGCTTTGTCTGTAAAAATTAAACTCATGGCATCACAAGGTGTCCCACTTTCACAGCTATGGTCGTTTACCCACTAGCCCTGTGCGGCTAGTGCCAGCCTTTCACGGTACGGGACAGCTCGGTTGAAAGGTATTTCCATAAGCCTGACTAGTACCTGAGCGTGGGCGGAGTCACGGTTGCAAGGCGAACCAAAGGTTTTTTTGTGCCTCCCGTGTCCCGGAAACCATAGGATTCACTTTTTGTATTAACCGTGGTTTTGTTTTGTTTTGTGCGAGACATTTTCGTAGGTCTTAGAATGATTTTGTTTCATACTGTTGACTTGTATCAAAACACTTTCCTAGAAGAGAAAACGTAGACGCTGAAACGATCACCTGAGTCTCACAGTCGTTTATTATTAGACAAGAATATCCGCACAACTTAAGTCCACACAAAGCACAAAACAGCAACAACTCTATTCGACCGGCGTTAACAAGCGAGCAGCGTTTAAAAATTGCTATAGGGAGTGAAACTTAGGAAACTTGCGAGCCAGAATCGCCACTTTCGCTGCCAGCGAACGCAACACAAGCAGAGCACGGAGTTAGCGGTGGTGGCTAGCGGTTTATCGACACGATTCAACGGCTCTACTTTGCAAATAGCCTTCAAACTAAAGTTGCTTGATGTTACAAAACACATTTACAGTCCTCAAGCATGTTTTCAAATAGCGTTGTGGCCGACTATTCTCTCGTCGTCCACCAGGGGGCCGAGTCGAGCCCGTCTCACTCCCGTAGGCACCGCGGCGGTGTTTCATCGCATCCGAATTAGGCTGAACAAACCTCCAACATTTTCTCTGTTCGTTCCACTCCGACTGTTGTAGTCCTTGGTGCGTCGGTAGTCGCTCGGCATTTTTATTTTTTTGTTTCTCCGGACACTGTTTCGCTGTACAGCGAAACAGTGCGAAACCAGGAAGGCTTTTCATTGCGTGTCGCTCCGTCCACCCAGCTCTCTATGAGCTTTTTCTTCCGCCACAGAGAACAGAAACGTCTGCATTTCTACGTTCGCCCGTGGTACAGTTTCATAATCTTTTCAGTTTTTAAGACGTGAAACTGTAAAAATCCACACGCGGGGCATTTAAAAAATGGCGGTTTTGGTCTTTCATGAGAGACTGCCTTTGGCTTTCGTCAAAACTTTTACCCAATCAGTGCCCTGCACGTTGCTACGTCACCCATACGGTGTCAGCTCTGCTCGCGTCGAACCCCAAGGAGGCAGGTACCAAAATCGTAACCCCTGGGACCGTGCTGGGGCTCGTGGAAATGCCTGAATACCGACCCGTACCGTACCGAGATGTTACCTAGAGCGCCTGTGGGTAAACGCCCTAATACAGTAACTCTCACACACTCTCACTACTCTTGCCAAATACCTGCATTTCTTATTTTATCTACATATTCAACTCCATTGTTATTGTATGAGTGAAGTGAATGAATGGTTATTTGCACAACAAAATAACTTGATAGAAAACAGAGGGAATGTTGATGATAAAAAGTTCATTTTCTTTATTGGATGTTACAAAAGTGCTTTGCCAGAAAAGATCTTTGCACAGCAGAACAGTGAAAGTATTGTTTAAAAAGTAATGTTCAGGATTTGATGCCACAAAGAGTGATTTGCTAAAGTTGTTTATTTGAACAACATAAATGATTTCATAAATGAAGAGAAAAGTGAACTGAATGTGAAATGAATGTTAATGATAAAAAAAGAATGTTGGTTTTGATGTCACAAAAAGTGTCAAAGGTCAAACATTATTTGCACAGCAGAAATGCGTAAAGCTGGTGAGAGGAATGTTCATCTTTTATGTTGTTTCAGTCAATTTGAAAAAAAATATATAATATATAATATTTTGCCACGATTTTGTCTGGGGGGGCATGAAAACTTTCCTTCCTCCAAGGTGGGGGGTGACAGAGAAAAGTTTGAGAACCACTGGTCTAAAGGCACAGTGTGTAAAATCCTGCCATCCAGTGCTCAGATTTCAGATTGCAGCGCTCATTCACTCACCCTCTCTCCCTCCCTCTTTGTTTCTGTAGTGTCAGATTCTGAAGTCGACATTTCACTTTGATGTTCAGAGTGATGACACCCTGGAAAAACTCTCCATCATTATAAACTCTCCATCATTTATTCTCTATTAAGGTTGAGGAGCTGCAGTTTGCCAGAGCTCAGCTGTGATTGGCTGCTCTCAGCTCTGAAGTCCAACCCCTCCCACCTCAGAGAGCTGGACCTGGGTTGGAATCAGCTGAAGGAATCATCAGTGAAGCCACTGATGGATCTTGTCCACAGCAGAGACTATCAACTGGAGAGTGTGAGGTCAGTACTGGTTTGGAAGCAGTGGATGATGGTTCCAGCACCAAAGCCAGTTGATCCCACAGCAGAGGTCCAGTGTTCCCAGTCACAGTGTGAGAGGAGGATGGTGACGTCCAGCTGCTCCTCATTCATCCAACATCTGCTGCCAAACTGCTTCTTCTCTCAGTTCACCACCCAATTATTGATCAGTTCATCTTCATCAGGCCTCAGTATCAGTCCTACACTCCATGGTCACATGACCTTCTGATGTTCCACACTTGACATGTGACTGAGAGTCTGCTTCTTCTCACCAGTCACTCCATCATCTCCATCAACAGTCAACGTCTCTGTGATGATGCGTTCAAGGACCGTGAGTCCTGACTCCTGCTGTCTCTTCTTCTCTCGACAGCTGGAGGTGAGGGAGGATGAGGAGGAGAGTGAAGAGGAGAGCTCCATCTAGTGGTGGCTGACAGAACTACAACCAGTGGAGCCAAACAGCAAGCTGCACACACACACAGTGTGTGGGCGTGTCACGATCTTTGACCCCAGTGGAGCCTGGTGGCTGGCGGACTGCTTCTCCCTACAAGCTGCTGTGGTTACTGGGAGAGACGTCCCAGAAGCCACTGGTGGAGCTGAATCCTCAGTGGAAGAAGCAGGACTTGGAGATGGAGGCCGGAGCAGATGGTTCTCAGCATGAAGCCTCCTTTTCACTTTGGATCAAAGGTTCTGGTTGTGTGCCACCACTTTTAATGTTGCTCCTGAGCTCATTGGTTGTTCCTGGTTGGTTGAAGAATTTTCTGAATAAAGTTTTTGACAAATGTATTCCTTGTGTTGTTTTTACTGCCTTCAGTCTCCAGCAGGCCTCCTCGGTCAAAAGAACCGAATAAATCCACTAAACGTCGACCGTCCAATCACAGTTCAGCATGAGACGGAGTGGTAGAAAGCGAAATCTCATCATGTCTGAAACAACTGGAAAAAACCCAACAGACTCTGAACACAGTGTGTTGTGTTTTTGCTGGGACAGAATCAGTCTCTGTGGCCAGTGGCATGTGAGACTGGATCAGTCACGTGAAGAAGGTTCATTAACACACAGTGCATCTGAAAATATAGATGAGGAAATAAATGGATTTCAACAGACAATGTCAACTTCCTGCTCCGTCACTTCCTGTCATCTTTCACCAGACCACAGAGACTCTTTCCACTCACTGATACAATACACACATAGAAAATATACACAACATAGAATGATGATTTTTTTTTTCCCCCTAATGTCCAAAAAAAACCCAAACTTGAATTTGCTGGGATTTCCAAGCAAAATCCAAAGAAGAAGCATTTATTAATCCCACATTGGGGAAATTTGCAGTTTGTCTTTTTTTTCTGGGACATTTTTTTCCTCAAAGTCCTTGAATGAGGCTGAAACTGAGGTCAATGAGTGTCCTGTCATGGTTGAGACAGAGTGGAAGGATGCAAACCAAGACTTCCAAAGGACCAGTGAACCATCAGAAGGTTTGAAGAGCGGCCAGGTAGCTCACTGCATCATAGGAAGAGCTTTGAATGTCAAGGTTGCTGGTTCAAGACCCGGCACAGGCACACTGGTGTTTTGAATTCAAGAGGAGCAATTTGTCATCACAATTGAACAAAGAATTTTAAATACTTTAATAAAAGTTATTAAAAGGTCCTGTGGTAGCTTAGCACAAGATGGCGCTACTCTAAGCAAAATCTCAACATGTCTGAAAACCAGAAAAAACACATATAACAAATATAACCTCCTGTGTGACAGCGCGTCACACAGGAGGCGAGAGCACAGCCGGCCAGCCAGCCACGCCGCTCCCGGGCCCGTGCTGGTAAGTTTCGCTATTTGCCGGACCTAAACCCACTCTGATCTAAGACAACAAAACGCAGCGGACTCCTCTTTGGCGCGTGTAAGTTTTCCACTGCGGCCCACAGCCATAAACACCAGTAAAAGAGCTACGAGCTCCGCCGTTTTGCACTACACTGTTGCTGCCGGAGTTTCTTTTCTGGTTTCCAGATTGTCCCGCCTGCCCCCCGCATGGCTCCACTTACCTCCCCACACGAGTGTGACAGCTGTATCCACAAATCGCAGAAGATCGCGGAGCTGGAGCAGCGTATCTCCAACCTCTACTGGATCAGGGATGAAGAGATGAGGCTGGATTCTGTTGTTAGCCTGGGTCCTCCTGGTCCCGATTCAGTCGGACTCGCGGATCTGGATTCAACCATCCCGATGCTCGGTCCCGGTTCCATGGACACAGATCCCAGGCTCACTGGCTCAGCTCCGGCTGAGGGATCGGCCCTAGCTCCCCAGCTCCGCGCCGACGAACCGCCTGCCGCAACGACACCTGGGCTAGCGTCTTCAATTCCACCACTTAATTCCATCCGGGAGGATACGTGGCTGGTGCAGGGGGCTAAGCCTAAATGGCTGAGCGGCAGTGCGAGGGCAGCTTTCACTTTTAGCCCCAATCCGAGGCTCCGAGCTAACAGCTCCACTCCCAACCAACAGCCCTGGTCCACAGTGCTGGGAGGGCGGCGGACGCGATCCAGTCCGTTACCTGCTCCGCCTTGTGAGCTTCAGATGGACAACAAATATGACCTCTTGAGTGTTGAGGACTTCCCTCCCCTCCAAAATGACCATCTCGCCTCCTCTCTGACTGGTCCACTGCCAGCGGCCCGGGCTGTTGGGTCGTCTGCGCTGGAACCTCCAGTCAGGTCTGCAACCTCCACCTCTCGGCGCAGGTTGGTGAAGGAGGCTGCTCTCAGGGCGCGACGACGTTCTGGTGGCGCTCTGGGTCTTGTAGAGTCGTGCGGGACCCCAGTCTCCGCCGATGATGTGACACTGTGGCACCAGCGCTCGGCCCCTCGTCCTCAGCCACTGTTTGCCCCAACCACCGCCATCATTGGTAGCTCCATAATTAGAAACGTCCGTTTCTTCAATGCCACCACTCATTGTTTTCCAGGAGCCACCGTCAATGACATTAAAAACAAACTCCCGGACTTGTTGCAGTCGTTCCCACACTCCATTAAACGTTTGGTCCTGCACGTTGGAGCCAATGATGTGCGTCGTCGGGAATCCGAGCTGCTAAAGTGTCACTTTAACGATCTGTTTGTGGCCCTGAAGAATTGCGGGATGTCAATCTTCATCAGCGGTCCTCTCCCGACACTTGGCCTCGGAGCAGAGCGGTTCAGTCGACTCCTGCAACTTCATTCCTGGCTCCGCGCCGCCTGCACCACCATTGGTTTTAACTTCATTGACAATTTTAATTTATTCTGGAATCGCCCGTCGTTTTACCGTCATGATGGACTTCACCCAAACAAATTAGGTAGCCGCACGTTAACCTCAAACATCCACTACACCATACAATCAGCGTCTCTCACACCTGTGTGACTGTCTTCGCGTCACACCCCCTGCTCAGTGCCGACCACTTCCTCTACGGAGCACCCTGTGGACATTGCCTCCTGCAGCGCCTCCCACAGGGCACGCTTCCCTAGTGCTGATAGGACTGAGCTTGCTACTGCTGTTCCACCAACACCTGCTCCCATACCTGTAATAATGAATCATCGACCATATAAACGCAACAAACACATAACCCACAACCGCACAACCCACGCTACAGGCAGACTTTCCCCCGAGACATACAGACAATTTGGTTTTAACAGAAGCAATCTTTTATATCCACGCATTTTATCTCCCCGTGGTCACACGCGCACGTCTGGCACGACCATTAACCTGGCCGTGCTGAACGTGCGCTCCCTTTTAAACAAATCTTTTATCATAAATGAATTGATTTTAGATAATAAGTTAGATGGTATGCTTTTAACAGAGACATGGCTTGGCACAGAGGCTCCAGCTGTCCTCACCGAGGCTTGCCCACCAAATTTTAGCTTTTTATTTTCTATCAGGGGATGTAAGAGAGGAGGTGGAACTGCATCAATTTTTAAAAACAATTTAATGTCAAAGGAAGTTTCTTTTAACAGTTACTCATCATTTGAGTACCATGCTTTTGTTTTTAGCAGTCCACCAATTATTTGCATTAATGTATACAGACCCCTGCATTACTCAACTGCTTTTATCAGTGAGCTCTCCGACCTTTTATCAATCACACTGAC
Organism: Nelusetta ayraudi; assembly: GCF_046127955.1. Lineage (NCBI taxonomy): Eukaryota > Metazoa > Chordata > Actinopteri > Tetraodontiformes > Monacanthidae > Nelusetta > Nelusetta ayraudi. The sequence goes on from NW_027466074.1 coordinate 1,366,047, forward strand.
AACTTATGATAGAATTTTAATAACTGGCGATTTTAACTTGCACATCGACAACAACTCTGACCCACTGTCAAGAGAGTTTTTACACCTTTTAAACTGCATGAATTTTAACCAGCACGTCACACGGCCTACTCACAACAGGGGACACACCCTGGACCTAGTCATAACCTATGGCTTGTCCACTGGTGTGTCCTCTGTTGTTGATCTGGCCGTGTCCGACCATTATTGTGTGTATTTTAACATCGCCAGTTTTAACCAACAGGAAGCCCCGGTGAGAACAGTGAGGAAACGCTGCCTTACCTCTGAGGTGGCTGCAAATTTTATTGAGGTTTTAAAATGCACTCCTGCTGAAATTTTACCTGCACCCTGTGATTTTATTGTTGAAAATTTTAATAGCAAACTTAAATCCACATTAGACTCTGTGGCTCCACTTTTAACAAAAACTGTTAAACCAAAGCAGCTTTTATCCCCGTGGAGACATAAACCAGAGATTTTAAAATCAAAAAGACAATGCAGGAGTGCAGAGAGAAGGTGGAGAAAAAGCAAATTCACCGTTCATTATGAAGTTCTTCGTGAACAACTAAAATATCACAATAATACAATCAAACAGGCAAGAATCTCCCATTTTTCAAAACTTATCATAGAAATCAAAAATAATTCAAAGTATCTTTTCTCCACCTTCAACCTTTTAACTAATAATAATCTTAGAAAATACCCAGAGATGCCGTCTGACGCTCTCTGCGAGAACTTTGCAGGCCACTTCAGAGGTAAAATCGATGGCATCAGGTCCAGTCTTTTAGCACATCAAAATGTATCTTTTAATACATCTGGACTGTCATTTTTATCCAAGGAAACACTGGAGAGTTTTGCCCTGGTTGATGCAAGGACACTTGGTCGAGTTTTCTCCCAGGTAAACCCAACAACCTGCCTTTTAGATCCAATTCCCACATCACTTTTAAAGACATTTTATGGATTCTTTGAGGAACAGATTTTATACATCGTAAATTACTCTCTTCAGATGGGTGTCTTCCCTGCTGCCTTTAAAACGGCGGTGGTGAGGCCCCTTCTGAAGAAGAGCAATTTAGACCAAACTATTCTTGACAATTACAGACCTGTATCCAACTTGCCATTTTTAAGTAAGATTTTAGAAAAAATTGCTTTTAACCAATTAAATTATTTTTTAAGTACAAACAACATCTTAGAGAAATATCAGTCTGGATTTAGGATGAACCACAGCACCGAGACAGCCCTCGTAAAGATTTTAAATGATATGAGGTGTAATGCGGACTCAAATAAACTCACAGTCCTGGTGCTACTGGATCTAAGCGCTGCCTTCGATACAGTAGATCACCACATTTTATTAAACAGACTCAGAAACCTGGTGGGCCTCTCTGGTGCTGTTCTTAACTGGTTTTGTTCTTACCTCACAGATCGCTATTTCTTCGTAAGTTTGGATGCGTGTTCCTCCGGAAAACATAAAATTAAGTGTGGGGTTCCCCAAGGGTCAATTTTAGGTCCAGTACTTTTTAATCTTTACATGCTTCCCCTTGGGGATGTCATCAGGAGACACAGCGTCACCTTCCACTCTTATGCTGATGATACACAGCTTTACATTGCTGTGTCTCCTGATGACACAGGGCCTATTGATACCCTTTTAAAATGTATTTTAGATATTAAGTCATGGATGGCAGCGAACTTCCTACAGCTCAACCTGGACAAAACAGAGGTTTTAGTTATTGGTCCTGAAGGCAAGAGAGAGAAACTTTTACCAAAACTTCATCATTTTAAACCAACACAATCTGTAAAGAACCTGGGCGTCATTTTTGAGTCTGAGCTTAGTTTTATTGCGCATATTAAAAACGTCACAAGGACGGGTTTTTATCATCTTAAGAACATAGCTAGAGTCCGCCCGTTTCTCTCCCAGGCAGACACAGAGGTGCTGATGCATGCTTTTATTTCTTGTCGGATAGACTGCTGCAATGCCCTGCTCTCTGGTCTACCGAAAAAAAACTATCTGTAACTTACAGGTACTTCAGAACTCAGCCGCTCGTGTGCTTACTAGGACCAGGGGGCGGGATCACATTACTCCAGTTTTAAAATCACTGCATTGGCTCCCTGTGCGATTCAGGATCGACTTTAAAGTGCTTTTATTAGTTTTCAAGTGTCTTAACGGTCTTGGACCATCTTATTTATCAGATATGCTTTTATCTTATCAGCCCTCGCAGATCTTGAGGTCCTCTGGAACCGGCCTATTAATTGTTCCAAGTGTTCGGACCAGAACCCATGGAGAGGCTGCGTTCAGCCACTACGGTCCGAAACTTTGGAACAGCCTGCCAGAGGGAATCAGGACTGCAGAGACTGTTGATGTTTTTAAGGGGAGGCTTAAGACTCACTTTTTTAGTTTGGCTTTTAAGTGATTTATTTAATTTGTATTTTACTTGTCTTGCTTTTTAGCTTTAAAGCTTTTAGGATTATTGAATATTTTATCTTATTTTTATCTTTACTATCTTATTTCCTGTATATCTTTTTACTTTTTACAATCTTATAGTTTTTTAATTTAGTTTAGTTTATATTATTTATTTTATTTTTTATTTATTTTGATTATTGTTACTATTATTATTCTTTTAACTTCCTTTTCCTGTATTGTTTTTAGCTCCAGTGTTTCCTTGTAGGGGGCATGCTCACTGGGAGGGGTCTCATCGTTCTAGGGACCCTCTCGGTATGGATGATCCCCGTGGGTGGCTGTTTCCTACTACAGGTCTCTCAGTGCCTTGCCATTTCAATTTTTATTGTGCTGATTGACTGACATTTTTTATGTATTTACTTACTTATTTTTAAACTGTTCTCTGGGATGTTTTGTGTGTGTTTGTATGTGCGCGTGTGTGTGTGTGTGGGGTGGGGTGGGGGGGGGGGGGGGGGGTGGTAACCTGTATGTGATTTGGGAGGACATGGGTGGATGGTATTTGCTCTATTTTTCTTTTATCTTCACTAATATTTGATTTTAATTTCTGTTAAGCACCTTGAGTTGCAAGCCTTTGTATGAAAGGTGCTATATAAATAAAATTTGATTGATTGATTGATTGATTGCTGAATGTTTTAAAAAGCTTCTGGCGCGTGGTGGTGGGGTTTAAAGCGGGTGCACTGGGCTTGGACATTAGCGCAGCCGGAGGAAGAACCCTGGTTGCGGGTGCCCGTTCATCGGCAGGTGGTGCTGTGTGTGCGTGATGGTTGTGCGTTCACCGCTTGGCTGTTAAAGCCTGGAAACTTTCTCTGCCTTTTGGACTCATACGGTGCAGCTGGAAGAAAAAAAAAAAAAATCATCATTCTGAAGGCGTAGCGGTGCGCCACCTAATAAAAGCTCTAAAATTATTAATTAATACGTTTCTGTTGAATTTTATTTTATGTGCTACATAGATTTCCTTGTGCGCTGAGAATGTGCAAGTAGTGCGCGATTGCGCAAGCAAGCAGCTTAGAGGGAACATTGGTAATGATGCAACAATGTAAATACACTGTGAGTCAGTAAAGTACCCGTTCTCTACTTGTTCTGTAAAATAGTGGTGTGTGTGTGTGTGTGTGTGTGTGTGTGTGTGTGTGTGTGTGTGTGTGCGTGTGCCAGATAAATATCAGCTGTTTCCCACATTGACTGATGTGCTTTTGAAACTTTGATCTTGTCTTCATGGTGTTGACTTTCTAAATGTCTGTGGTGAATACATGGAGATCTTGACAGACGAGAAATCTACCAACAAGCAGAGACTTTATCTGGATTGTCTTGTTGCTTTATTGCTTCAATTCAACAGTTGATCATTGACTTGACATTGTTATGCAGTATAGACTGATGGTATTGTAGCGCCCTCTAGACAACTAGCCCTTCTATGAAGTGCGCTCCCCAAGTTCTCTATAAACCTATTGATCTATGGTTAATTAACTCAAATGAGTGATAAGTTGTATTACACTATTTATGAACCGTTAGTTTCTTTTTCCAGAATTTACAGTACTCTTTTTGTTAGTTTGTTTTCTTACTCTCTCTAGAGCACTCTTAAAAGGAAACTTAAACACTCTCAAAACATCTAAATAAGTATAAACAGCAGACTTATGATGCGGGAAGAAAGAATGGAAAAACCACCAGTAAGTAATAATTATTTACTTTTGTAATAATTACGGAACCTAAACAAATATAAAATACAAAAAGACAATAGACCAACAATTCAATAATATTCAGATAGGTCTTCAATACCTTTAAACCTTAGATCAGTAAACAAAACAGTAAACAGTTTCTCCACCAATTCCAACACTCAATCTCTATGCTTTAGAGAGAGATGAGATGAGATAGAATAAAATAAAATGGGTACCCTTTAACCAGTAACTCGTTGCAGGCCTGATTCGGTGCTTGTGAGCGTTGTAGCCTCAAACTGTAATGGCTGCTTCGCGCGTGGCGCAAAAAAAAAAACCCCACCACAGACTCACGGCACGAATGGCGTAGTCCTTGTCGTTCACGATGCAGCGGGTGGCTGGCGTCGGCTGTAAACGAGTCCTCCGTCCTCCCCGGTAACGTCTGGGCTGGCCCTCACCGCGGGTCTTCTCAGGCTGGTCCGTTTCGCAGTAGTCTGGCAAGTTCCACCGAGTCGAGCGCTGTGTGAGCAGCTCACGAGTGAAACCACCAGGTGGCTAGAATGAGCTAGCCTAGCCTCTAGCTGTGCAGGATAACTTTTGTCCAAAGTCTCTCCGTTTGAACCAAACACTTGGCTGCGCTGATGGAAGTTGTTCCGAGACTCACTGTCCGTTTGTCTCCACGTCCGTTCCTCAACCAGTCTCTTTTCACAGTTTGTTCTGTCCGTCACCACGCTCCGCCATCACACCTCTCCTCTCTCCTCGTGCTCTCCACCCTCGTGCTCTCCACCCTCGTGCTCTCACCTGCTCCTCTTCCTCATCCGGTCGACCTTTCACACTCATCACTGATTGGATATCCTCAAACACAACAAACTCAACGTAACACATATTTTCACATTTAAACATTACTTTTCCACTCCTTTTAAAACACAAAATAAACATTTCTCATAAAAGAAATACCAAAACAAAATAAAAACAAACAAATAAGTAAAATGAGTGCTTTTATTCAATAATCTATTTATTTATTTATTTTTCTTCCGGACTATGACTTATGTATTTCTTTATATTTTTAACTGGGTTACATCCCCCCCTTACTAACCGTCTAGATGTCCTCATCCGACATAAACATATTAATAATTACACCACTATAACTATGAACTGTGTCCTACCCTACTATAGGCACTAAGATGAACTACTGTGTACCTAGTTTGATGATGATACCTCGATGAACTATTGTGATTGGTTGCTCACTGGCCTTGCCAGGTTCGTCATAAGTAAGTCTCAGCACTGGTTTGACTTGTCTCTTTTCAGTTGTTCTAGGTCTCAGCTCTCTGTCTGATTTTGTTCTAAAGCTTGGTTTGGCTTTTGTTTTTTTTTCTCTACTTCTGCTAACCTCCAGCTCTGATTCAAAGTCAGAGACCTCTGCCTCTGTCCCAACATGATCTCCTGACTCCTGCCCATCTGTTTCGCCCTCATGATCAGAGCATTGGGGACTGACGTCCCTGACCATTTCTTCATCTGAGCTTGCACACTCTCTTTTCCCGATGGTAACTCTTCTTTTCAACAGAGAATCTAAATAGTCTCTATAAGATCGACAGGGTCTATCACTCTCTACCTCAGACGACGACTCTGTTCCTCCACTGATGTGTTCTTTTAGTTTTGTCCTCTGTGTCCTATTTCTTGTGTTTGATGCTCGTGTTTTAGGCCTAATAGGCACTTCTTCACTAGTCTGCCCCTTTGGTATCCTCACTGATGGCCCTATAGGTAAGAGATGGTCACGATGGATGGTCTTTACACCCCCTTTTCCTCCCTCAGGTTTCACCCGGAACACAGGTAAGTTTGGCAGCTTACTCACAACCACATAAGGTGTAGACCCCCATCGGCTTTCAAGCTTGTGTTTTCCCTTTAGACCCAAGTTTCTCATGAGGATTCGATCTCCCTCTTGTATATTTTGCAAACTGACTTTCTGATCATACGCTCTTTTGTTGCGCAGGTGAGTCTTCTCTGCAGACTGACTAGCTAACTGGTAAGCTCTTTGCAGGTCACGCTTCAATTATCCACATACTGGTAATGACTCTTTTCCTCACTTTCATCACCTGATGCTCTAAAACATAAGTCTACGGGGAGTCTCGCCTCCCTACCAAACATCAGGTAATAGGGAGAATACCCTGTGGCATCATTTTTTGTACTGTTATACGCATGTACTGATGAAGCAACATGCTGACTCCAAGATCGTTTATTTTCTTGACCCAAGGTGGCTAGCATGGACAGCAAGGTACGATTAAACCTTTCGGGCTGTGGGTCCCCTTGGGGGTGATACGGAGTTGTTCTGGATTTCCGTATGCCCAAGGTCGTCAAGAGCTCTTTTATTAGCCTGGATTCAAAATCTCTACCTTGGTCAGAATGAATCCTTGCCGGCAATCCATAGTGCACGAAATACTTCTCAACCAAGATTTTTGCTACCGTCAATGCTTTCTGATTTTTCGCCGGAAAAGCTTGAGCATATCTAGTAAAGTGGTCGGTCACAACCAACACATTACCAATGCCTCTGGAATCGGGCTCCAACGACAGGAAGTCAATACAGACTAAATCCATTGGACCACTACTGACAATGTGATGCAAAGGAGCAGCTTTCTTGCAAGGAGTCTTTCTTGTTACACACATTCCACAATTTCGGACATAGTCCTCCACATCACTGGTCATTCTGGGCCAGTAAAACCTTGCTCGGAGGAGGTCAGTGACTCTCTCGACTCCAAGATGGCCCATGTCATCATGTAAAGCATGCAAAACCTTTCCACGAAATGCACCGGGCAACACCAACTGTATTGTCTCAACATTGGATTTCTTGCCAATGCGCCACAGAAGTCCATCTCTCATCTCCAATCTGCCTGCTTCTCTTTTGAACAACATCACATCAGGACTTATGTCTTTGATGCTTGGCCAATCGCCATGTGTCACAGCCCTGATCACCTTCTCAAGCACGTCATCCTTTCTCTGGGCTTTGATCAAGTCATCCTTTGAGAACTGCTCCAGAGAACCTAGGTGTAACTGAGATGGAAAGGCATACACATCAGGGATACATGCTGGGGATGCACCTAACTGTTCCACATATCTCTGGCACTCACCTGAACTGTCTCTAACCTGCACATGTTGACATATAGACTTTACAGCTGTTGGAGACACATTCATCCAATCGCCACCATCATCATGGTCAGCGATGTTGCGGGACAACAAGTCGGCATCTATATTGGCTTTCCCCGGCCTATACTGCACATCAAAGTCATAGGTGGCCAATGCTGCCAGCCACCGATGGCCAGTAGCGTTGAGTTTAGCCGTAGTGAGCACGTAAGTCAAGGGGTTATTGTCGGTGCGCACCGTGAACTTGGCCCCATAGAGGTAGTCGTGAAATTTATCGACGATGGCCCACTTAAGCGCAAGGAACTCCAACTGATGTACTGGGTATCTCTGTTCAGGTGAGCTCAACTTTCTGCTTGCGAAGGCCACTGGTCTTAACCCCTCAGAATACTCCTGGTACAGCACAGCACCTACCCCTTTAAAGCTTGCATCTGTATGCAGAACATACGACTTCGATGGATCAGCAAACGCCAACACTGGTGCGTTTACCAGACACTGAATGATGCTCTGGAATGCATCAGTACAAGACTGATCCCACCTGTCGTTGAACGGTTCTGACTCCTTCAAGTAAGTTTTGTTTTTGTCCAAGACTTGTTTCCTCCCCCTCTGAGTGGGTGCGTAGCCCTTCGTCAGTTCTGTGAGAGGCCGAACTATGGAGGAATAGTTCGCTATGAAGCGCCGATAATACCCACAGAACCCCAAGAACGAGCGCAAGGACTTCAGATCTGTAGGCTGAGGCCACTTGGCAACTGCCTGTATCTTGTCCGGGTCAGTTGCGACGCCATCAGCGGACACAATGTGCCCCACGTACTTAACCCTTGGCTGACAGAACTGACACTTATCAAGGGAGAGTTTCAAACCTGTCTCCTCAAGCCTTTCCAACACCCGCAGGAGACGTTCTTCATGCTCTTCCAGTGAACGGCCAAAGACAATGAGATCGTCCAAGTAGACTAGCACCTGAAGAAGATTCATGTCGCCTACTGCTTTTTCCATAAGTCTTTGGAACGTTGCGGGTGCTCCAGTAATGCCCTGGGGCATTCTTTCAAACTGGTAAAAACCCAGAGGACAAATGAAAGCAGTTTTCTCTTTGTCCTCGTCTGCCATGGCAATCTGGTAATATCCGCTTCTTAAGTCAAGGACGGAAAACCACTTACTCCCAGACAAACAATCTAAAGCATCATCGATGCGGGGAGTGGTGTATTGGTCAGGAGTTGTACGGCTATTCAGGGTCCTATAGTCAATGCACATCCTGATCCGCCCAGTTTTCTTTCTGGCTACCACAATTGGTGATGCGTACTGGCTCCGGGACTCCTTAATGATACCAGCCTGCATCAACTCCCGCAGATGTTCACGCACGTCATCGATGTCAGCGGGAGCCAAACGCCTCGAACGCTCTCTGAAGGGTCTTTGATCAGTTAATCGAATGTGATGCTCGACATCTCTCGCCAGACCAACGTCCCATTCATGCAAGGAGAACACATTAGCTCGCTCACACAACTTTTTGCGGAGTCGGTCCTTCCACTGCTGAGGTATTGGTGAATCGCCAAACTGAATAAGCTCAGGATCTAACTGTGTGGGTGGAGTCACGGTCTTGGCGTCAGTCTTTGGTGATGGAACAACTGTATCAACTTGACACAGTTGACCTATGACAGTCCCAACTGGGATAACAGTGTCTCTCATTGACTCATTGTGAACCAACACAGTCAAATGGTTGATATCTACTGCAGCACCAGGAATAACCATGGGCTGAAGCAGTACTCCAGATGGCAATGGTGTAACGGGTGAGGCTTCCACCATCAGCATGTCTTTACCCACAGGCCCGCTCAACTCGACTTCACAAATGGCACAACACTCACCACCAGGAGGTAACTTAAGAGACCCAGGCCCCATCCATTTTACTTTGCCTACCAGGTCCTCCTCTCCATCAAGGGTTGGCTGGTTTGGAACGGGGACAGAAGCTTTTGCTTTGATGCCCAAAGTCTGACCAATGTCGACTCCGGCTGTGTCTCTGCACAGTCTGCCTAACCTCTGGAAAAGATTGGCATTAGTGCCAAGGATCACAGGAGTCTGCTCCGGACTTTGTGGGCTTGGACAGATCAGAGCCAAAACAGAGATGGTTTCACTCACGCCTGTAACCTTCTCAGGAAACTCCATATCCACTACCACGTATCCCAGATATGGATAGCTTGTGTCACTCAACCCCCATATAGCTAGCCCGGACACTGGCTGGATCACCACATGAGGTAAGTGAAGCTTGTACCATTGTTCGAAAATGATTGTGACTTGTGAACCGCTGTCAAGAAGGGCGGCACACTGTTGACCATTGATCTTAACAGGAACAATGGAAGAAGGCCCAATCAGTCCCTGTGGAATGTCTGGTTTCAGAGCGGTCACTTCACTCTTCTTAGCCCCACAGTTGGTGAGGCCATCGCCTGTCGAAGGTGTAGTTGGCTCAGCCTGTTTAGCTTTTCTCAAGGACCTTATCAACTTCTGAATGACTTTGGTCTGATTCTCGGGATTTCTACATCTTGCAGAAAAGTGTCCAATGTCACCACAGCGATAACAGAAATTTCCATCTGAATCGCTAAATGTTTGCTGTCTGCCCTCACTTTGAGTACGTTGTATTGGTTCTATTTTCAAAGCTGTAGCAGAGGCATCAGGGACTCTTGACGTTTTAGTTGTCAACTGGTTTTGTAGCTTACTTACCTGTTTTTTCAGGGCAGCTACTTCAGAGTCAACAATTGTCTCAGCGACGGGCGCATTACCCATTAGCTCATATTCTTTTTTACTAGTTGTGGCCTGGCAATTTGTAGCCGTCATAGCAGCGACCATTGCCTTCAGTTCTTTAATGTCACATTTTAAACTGTGAATTTCCTCCTCCCTAGTATCTGCGTCCACATTAGCTTGAACCCTTCGCACCGACGAGTTCAGTTTCATGCGGGAAGACTCATACTCTTCTTCGCTGCGGACTTCGCTCAAGAGCTCCAAGAAAGATGGTGGACGTTCCCTCCGTTCCCTCAGCTTGAGCTGAACCAACATCAGGTCAGAGTGGACAGCACCTCTGAGAAGTTGCTCCACCCGAGCACGATCTGCCCGGTCAGATGGAAGACCTCCCCTGCGAACCACTCTGGATAACGACAATTCTAACCGTCTCAAGAAATCAGACAACTTTTCTTTAGGTTGCTGTTGCAACAACCTGAAAGTGAAATAAAGATCTTCGCCTGACTCAGCAGACCCAAATGCACTCTCAATAGCGTCTAAACACTGGGCTGGACTTACCTCGGGGTCGGCGTTCCGTGCAGCTTTCACCACACCCAAAGCAGGGCCTTTTAGGCTCTCCATGATACGCCGCCTTTTCTCTTTAGCAGAACAGTCACTTTCCTCTACCATAAGTCGTGCATGCTCCAACCAGTGCTCTAATGCCTCTTCCCCAGCCGGGGTAGGCAAAATCCCAGAAAACAGTCGCAAGCGGCGGTAACTGCTACCTTCGCCAGCTGGTTTCTCCATCTTGGCAAGAAGATCGCCTACAGCACGGATAATGGACTCTGCCGAACCAGGTGCTGCAGTACCAGACCCCTCTGGTGCACCCTGTGTCTCACCAGCCACCTCGGCTTCCTCAGACACCATAACCAGTTTCCATGCTTCGGTTTCACCTTCGGGCACCACTTCAGGAGGGACTCGACTGGAGTCCACTGCTTCTTTGCACTCACAAAGGACAGTCAAGAGGTCAAACTTTGGGTTAAAGTTCCGCCCTCTTACACGAACCCGCCCCAAAACTTTAATGGTCTCTATTGTCTGCTCAATCTGATAAACCTCAGCTCCCTCAGGGACTAAAACCATCAAGGCGTGTGTCTCAGCTATCCCTTCTCCGCGACACCATTGTTTGAGCTCCTTTACCAGATCTGAATTACTAGTGCGGATCTCCATTTTGTTTACTTTTTGATCTCAATGAACTGTGCTAAATATTTATTGGCTGTTTTAATACTTGAAAAGCTCTCACACACCAAAGAAAAATCTTGATTACTGACACAAATCACTTATAACAACATTAATTAACCCAATCCCGGACGAGCCCCCATTTTATGTAGCGCCCTCTAGACAACTAGCCCTTCTATGAAGTGCGCTCCCCAAGTTCTCTATAAACCTATTGATCTATGGTTAATTAACTCAAATGAGTGATAAGTTGTATTACACTATTTATGAACCGTTAGTTTCTTTTTCCAGAATTTACAGTACTCTTTTTGTTAGTTTGTTTTCTTACTCTCTCTAGAGCACTCTTAAAAGGAAACTTAAACACTCTCAAAACATCTAAATAAGTATAAACAGCAGACTTATGATGCGGGAAGAAAGAATGGAAAAACCACCAGTAAGTAATAATTATTTACTTTTGTAATAATTACGGAACCTAAACAAATATAAAATACAAAAAGACAATAGACCAACAATTCAATAATATTCAGATAGGTCTTCAATACCTTTAAACCTTAGATCAGTAAACAAAACAGTAAACAGTTTCTCCACCAATTCCAACACTCAATCTCTATGCTTTAATACCCCAAAACCCCAGTATTCACCCCTATAGCCGGCTTTTCTAAATAAAAGAAAATAAAAAGAGAGAAAATTAAATGAAATAAAATGGAATGAAACGAAATGAGATAGAATAAAATAAAATGGGTACCCTTTAACCAGTAACTCGTTGCAGGCCTGATTCGGTGCTTGTGAGCGTTGTAGCCTCAAACTGTAATGGCTGCTTCGCGCGTGGCGCAAAAAAAAAAACCCCACCACAGACTCACGGCACGAATGGCGTAGTCCTTGTCGTTCACGATGCAGCGGGTGGCTGGCGTCGGCTGTAAACGAGTCCTCCGTCCTCCCCGGTAACGTCTGGGCTGGCCCTCACTGCGGGTCTTCTCAGGCTGGTCCGTTTCGCAGTAGTCTGGCAAGTTCCACCGAGTCGAGCGCTGTGTGAGCAGCTCACGAGTGAAACCACCAGGTGGCTAGAATGAGCTAGCCTAGCCTCTAGCTGTGCAGGATAACTTTTGTCCAAAGTCTCTCCGTTTGAACCAAACACTTGGCTGCGCTGATGGAAGTTGTTCCGAGACTCACTGTCCGTTTGTCTCCACGTCCGTTCCTCAACCAGTCTCTTTTCACAGTTTGTTCTGTCCGTCACCACGCTCCGCCATCACACCTCTCCTCTCTCCTCATGCTCTCCACCCTCGTGCTCTCCACCCTCGTGCTCTCACCTGCTCCTCTTCCTCATCCGGTCGACCTTTCACACTCATCACTGATTGGATATCCTCAAACACAACAAACTCAACGTAACACATATTTTCACATTTAAACATTACTTTTCCACTCCTTTTAAAACACAAAATAAACATTTCTCATAAAAGAAATACCAAAACAAAATAAAAACAAACAAATAAGTAAAATGAGTGCTTTTATTCAATAATCTATTTATTTATTTATTTTTCTTCCGGACTATGACTTATGTATTTCTTTATATTTTTAACTGGGTTACAGTATATTTCATGACTTATTGATTGACTGTTGTCACATTGAGCCAACAAGCAGAATCAAAAGACAAAATTCTCTCACAATATTTACATGCATTCATCTGATTGTTGACAAACGGATCAACAGTCAGAAGGTTGATCAGATGGATGAGTTGTTGAAAGGTCAAAGGCCAGGGCGGAAAGGTCCAGAGTGGAAACAGATCACTGTGTTTCCACAGTAATAAAGTTGTCATGTGGACTAATGACACATTATTAATCTGCGGGATGAATGGGCTGCAGAGGAAGAGAAACAACGTGGCACAAACATCCAGCAGGTGGACAACAGTCACCAGGAGCACCAACAGGAAGTGGCGTCCAGGCCCCGCCCACCCTGTGATTGACAGCCGGAGACACTGGGTAACAAACGTGAAGACAGAAGAAGAATCAAAGGTGAGAATTCAGCTCAGAGTCTCTCTGACGACTTCAGTCACACTTTCATCAACTCAGCTGAAGAACCTGAAGGAACATAAAGTCCAACATGTAGCGGCTAAGTGAAGGAGGTCTGGACTCTGTGGAGGAGCTCCATGGTTCCAGAGACGCTGTAGAAGGACAGAAGACCTGCTCTGTGGTCCAGGTACACTCGCACTCTGGAGGACCGAGGACCTGAGACACGAGTACTCATGTTGTTGTGACGAAACCAATATTCACCTGGGTAACAATATAAACTCCAGGATTTGTCATTTGCTGTGTCTCAATTCAGGTTCTGCACCCTTGAGGCCGAGTGTCCTCCGTCTGAAGGAAGCGTTCTTAGAGTTCCCAGCCTAGAAGGACGGACCAAACCCCGCCTCCCCGGTAACCACTCGGGACGGTCTAGCCTTTGGCGTATTTTCCTCGTTTCGTCACCGCCGTTCCCTCTGGCTGGCCAGAAGTGACGTTTCTATAGTATCACGCTAACCATTGGTTTGCCATCTAACGATGCCGTTGAATGTTCAAATAAATAAAATCCTACGTTAAAAACTGGATACTTTATGTGAAACGTCAATATTTAGATTTATATGTCGTGTCTTAACCAGTACATGCTGCTAATTTCAGCTGACTTCCCAGGATCCCACGATGCTTTGCAGCAGCACGCAAAGCATCATGGGATACCCAAGTACGCAAAGGATAGTAGCGGTGTATCCTTGGAATCGGCTAAAACGAGTGCGTATTTACGAGTGCGCATTTTGAGCGTCCTAAACACCCACGGGAATTGGGACAAGCCTTCGCGCAGTGCGATGACGCAACTTCCTTTCAAAATGCGCACTTCAAGGATGCAGAACCTGAATTGAGACACAGCAATTGAATCCAAATCTACTTTCCTCTGACCTTCCTGCTCTGCCAATGTTCCTGTAGGCCACTGCTACACCAACCCCCTAAAATAAACCACAGAAGTACCTCCCCCTTCTCCACTCAACCTCCCAGTAACATCGTCCAGTCAGACCTTCTCTACTCAGGACATGCTTCTTGTCAGTGAATCTGTCTGGATGATCACAATAAGACTGAACTTCCTCCATGAATGTCACTTTTCTGTTCTCCTCAGATAATAACAGACGTTTGTGCACTGTGCAGAACTTGCTGTATTTCATCTCTCAGCTTGGTCCAGCTGCTGCCACGTCCTCAAAGTATCTCAGAGGACGGATCTCCAGGCTGGAGGAGTCTGGAGACGGACTGAGTGCTGGCAGTGAGGAGAACCTGTGGAGAAACTGGCTGTGGTCCAGCGTGTGTGAGATCTTCTCCAGCTCAGCGTCTCTCCTCTTCAGCTCCATCATCTCCTGCTCCAGCTTCTTCTCAAGCTCTTTGACTCCACTCACTGCTGCCCCCTGTGTGGATCCGACCTGCTGCTGCACCTCAGAGCGTCTTTTCTCCAGCAGACGGATCATCTTGGTGAGGATCTTCTCGCTGTCCTTCACTGCTTTATCAGCAGAACCGTTGATGGACTCCACCTCCTTCTGAAGCACCTTCAGGTCTTCCTCTGTGTGCTGGATCTTCTGCTGGATCTTCTGCCTGGTCTCCTCCAGCTCTCTCTGCCTCCCAGGCCTCTGTACTGCTGCTGACACTGTCTGATGACCTTTATGTTCATCCATACAGCATAAAGCACAGATGATCTTCTGATCAGTGCGGCAGAACATCTTCATCACCTCATCATGACGAGGCCAGATGTTCTCCTGGAGCTGCTGGCTGGGTTCCACCAGCTTGTGTCTCTGTAGGGGAGCAGCATCACGATGAGGCTGGAGGTGAGAGTCACAGTAGGAGGCCCGACAGACCAGACAGGACTTGAGGGCCTTCAGTTTCCTCCCAGTGCAGACATCACAGGCCACATCTCCAGCTCCAGCATATAGCAGTGATCAGCAGGAGCATCTTGGAGTCCAGTCCCCCCCCCCCGCAAAGAAACTTGGCACGTTAACTTTGCCGACACGTTAGCGTAGCGCGACAGCGATAGCGTGCTTCCCCCCCCCGTCAACGTTAGTGCAATTTCCAACCAGCACTGCAGAGAGAAAGGCAATATCCAGGTGGAGTGAAAATACATCCCAGTGCCCACCATCACAGGCATATAGACGTAGATAAGATAAATTTACATAAAATACCAGAATGTTTGTCAATTTTTCATTAAAACATATTTTATTTATTTAGTTAGATAAAAATGTTTCCTCCCAGCACAATATGTATTTGTTAATTTAACTCACATTCCTGCCATCATCTTAACACAATTCAGTGTCACTTTTAAGTTGGAAAAGCATAATAATTAAATTACTTAAATGGCACATTTCAAGTAAAACAGTTGCTATTTAGTCTATTTGTGGTGGTATGTGAGTTATACTTCCCATAAAAAGACTTCCTTTTACATCAAGAATATTTAAATTTTTCATAGATGACTCCCAAAGAGACAGACATATTTATACATATAGAGAGAGATTTGCTCAGATTTTCAGTTGACCTGTTGATTTGATTTCTTTTGGCAGCTTGTTTAATTCTTAAACATAGGTATAAAATACATTTTTTATAATAACATTCACGAGTTTTCGTTGTAAAAGTCATAATTTTCATATACACAAGTTGGACATCTAAAAGTATCGGTATCTGTATTGGTATCGGGATACTAGCCTTGGTATCACCTGGTATCGTATCGAAAGGAAAAATAGTGGTATCGCACATCCCTACTTCCACACACACACACACACACACTATACTGTAAATGGCTGCAGTTTCCTTTACAAAAGTGCTACAGACGTCATTCAAATACCTACGTGTTTGTCTCATCAAGGCCAATATTTTACATTTGACAGCATCCTCAAAAAAAAAAGATGGAGGTGAGAAATCTGCATCATTTGCATAGACTTCTTTCAGCAGATGTCGCCGGGCGTCGGCAGAGGACGGGGGTCAATTGCGGGCGTCGACAGGGGTCAGGCGTCATCGGGGGTCATCGGGCATCGCGTCGGCCACGGCGGCTCAGTCCCACAAACGCTGCTTGCAGCTTTAATTTATTGTTTTGATTTAATTTAATTTATTAGTGTTAATGGCTGCTGAAAAAAGGGGATGAATAGTTCAAATTCGAGTTGAAAGTGAAATATACAAATGTTGGTAGTACTAGTAATCATTATTAAGTACAGTTATGCCCATCTGTTATCTTTGTTGGGCTTGAGTTTATGATTATTTTTTTTACCCTGTGCATCTTTTGTTTTGTTAGTAGTACTTGTCATTGCTCCAACACGAGTAAACATGTTGCGTCCCACTAGATGGCGCATTTGCCTTATTTACAAGCACCACGGTCATCGGAGCTGATCGCTGCCACTCTCAGCAGCGTGCGTCTACTAAGGTCTACTAAGATTCCACAATCTATTACACCTCGTGAGCAAAACAGGCGACAGGTAAAATTAAACATCTTCAGTGGAGCAACTCAGGCAAGTTAAACTGATTTAAAAACAAACAAACACTATAATACTAGGAAAAGAATCGTCTATATGTCAATAAATACAACAGATTGAGTATTCATAAAAAAAAAAAATGCTTACTTTAAATAAGAAAATCCAACAAACCAACAAGTGCAACACTAAAAAGCAAACCAACAATTAAAATAATGCTTAATTGCCTTAGCTTCGTCCCACACTTATCAGCTTAGCTACTAAGAATAACACACATTATTCACCTGGACAGAAGGAGGTTCTGAGGAACGTGTTGGTCCTGGAGCTTCCTGGTCAGGATGTTCGGGAGATCCCTCTGGCTCAATGTCTGCAGCGCCAACATATTTTAGAATTGCTCCTGCAGAGACAAAGCTCACTAGATCATCAAGCAAAACAGATCAGAAGCACATTTTCCTATTTTATTATTACAGTGATGTTGCAGTAATATAGGAAAATTAAAAATGTATTTGTTTTTAAATTAAACATTATGATTGCAGTGTCCCTTTAAAGCTTTTACCCAATTACAAAACTGTCACTTTTAAGAGTTGTTGGCATTACTTTACACACTGTACTAGTTAAAGTAATAAAACTAAGATAAATGACCCACTACCACAATAGTCTAAAATAGTCAACACCATGCCAAATAAAGTATTTCCATAAAATATTTCTTTGAATTATAAAACAGTAGCACATTTCTAATGAAGGGCCTACAAAATACAAACTAAGCTTAGTAAATTCATCCTAAGTTAAGGCTAAAATAACATTAAGAGTCAAATATGTGAGAGACAACTTCCACTGAACAATAACAGGGGACTGACTACAACAACAACTACAACATGCCCTCCCTCCCTCCCTCCCTGTTAGAATGTGAATGAACGGGTGTGGAGTCAATCAGTCATTCCCATGGCAGGATAGGCCAACTTGACAGGATATGGTCAACTTTCATAAAACAAACAAAAACGCTGATTCATGACGAACAAATATTAGCCAGCCAGCTAACATTTATCCGACGCTAGCTAGCTGGCTAGCAGGACAAATAAACAAACTGGGGGGGGGACAACAGCGTTTCACCTCCACCTCTCCAGCCCACATCACAAACAAATAACTTACCTTTCCCCTTTGCAAGTTTTTCTTGATCAGTTTTCTTTTCCTTCTGTTTTTCTGCACCGCTGGGATAACTCCTTTTTGATGCCATTATGGTGTCTGTTTGTTTTTAATCCTCTCGCTAACGGGAACGAATGATAGCTGTCAATCATTCACATCATACCTGTCGGCGTCGCCGGCCCACTACGTCACAACCTGCGTGACAGTGCGGCAAGCCCCCAGAGTCCAAGATGGCGTCCCATTCCTTTCAATGAAGTTGCTCACCCAGCGCATGGCTCCCAAAAACCTTTTGACTTCCGCATTGATGGGATAATAGAGCATGCGCAGTTGTGTCAGTGTGGAGATCGTCACTGACAGATGTGCGCGCTCACGAACCGTACAAAATTCAACATGGAAATGAATGTATTTTTTACGGAACAACTGACGATTGTTGTTTCAAAATGTTATCAATAATAATGATTATTATTATTATTATTATTATTATTATTATTATTATTATTATTATTATTATTATTATATTAATAAAATAGTATTATTATAATAATATACTATTATTTGTGTATTAAACAAGTGAGCAATGTGCCACTGAATAATAAATGATAATTCTTTGAAGCAACTCTCTATGGACCATAACAGCACTGCCACACATATTTTTTTAATTAATAACCTCTTTGGAAAGCAGACAAAGTAATAAAATGATTGGTCTATTTATTTCATCAGAACTAAAAAAATAAAAAATAAAAACTCAACGATCTTGAAAGTTCCTCCCTGAAAGTTCCTCTCTTGCACCTCTTGCACCTGTCGATGTGTGTAGCTAACACAAATTTGCAAATATTTTGTCGTCCTCATGGAATTAAACAGTATACCATGTTAATTTATCAGCGAGTGCTCTCTCTTTTCATGCAATTCATCACTCTTAACATGTAATGCTGAATCATGAAAGCTATGGAGCAAAAAAAAATTATTACATAAACGACGAGTGAAATAAAATGTGTCAGTCATTCAATAAAGATTTCATTCATTCATTCATTCATCTTCTATACCCGCTTATTCCTGTTCAGGGTCACGGGGGTCTGCTGGAGCCTATCCCAGCTGTCTTAGGGCGAAGGCAGGGTGACACCCTGGACAAGTCGCCAGTTCATCGCAGGGCCACATAGAGACAAACAACCATTCACACTCAC
>NW_027466074.1:2120000-2127500 GCF_046127955.1 Nelusetta ayraudi
AAAAACCAACAAACTCTGACACTTTGCTGAGGTCCTCCTGGAGGAGCTGAAGGTGCAGAACCTTCTCAGGCCTCTCTGAGGAGGAACTTACGGCTGTCGGTCCTCTGCTGCCCCCTGCTGGTCACACAGGCCTCTTACACCTCCGTTTGTCTGTTCAGCACATATTCAATTTTTTAATGGCTCTATAAACGTCACTGATGAGACGATTTTATGATTCCTGCAGTTAAATTTTTTTAATTCCAAATCTGCAAAAAGCTTCTGATCAATGAAGACAGAGTTGATTAAAATGATTTCAAAATTGACCCGTTTGAGAAAAGCTGCACTGTGGCATTGTTTGCATGTTGTTTTAGCTCTCAGTTGCTTCATTTCGCATTTTTCTTAAAAGCTTCGTTTAGTGGTCCATTGTGGTAAATGGGACACTGAACATCCGATTTGTGTGCCCGAGTTTTAAGAGGATCAGGTGCGGACATTTTAGCATTTAAATTATTATGGCTTATTAGCATAGGTACGTAGTACCTCACCTGTCCGTTCTTTTTACAGTGCTTCCTGAACACCTCACCGGCACACTCCAGCCGCCTGCTAGCACAAAGCTGCGCAGAGCCTCCTCGTTGTTCTCCTCACCTGGAGGACGCTTGGTGATCAAGACCTGTGGCCCAAAACTCGGTCCTATAAGATAAGTGCAGGAACACTGCCGCTTTGCCCGCACTTGATTGTGCTAGCCGCCCCGTACAGACGGTGGACGGTGCATGTTGCTTCCGTCCCGCCTTGGTTTTACTTGTTGTTTTTCCGTTCTCGTTGTGTTGTTCTTCGTTTGCTTACGTCGCCATTGCTGACCCTCAGACAGCAGACGTTACACTATCAAGTCGCCGGTCCAGCTACAGTGGTGTGCGTGCGTGCATGTATGGGTGTGCGTGGTTGGTGGGAACTTGGTGTGTGTGTGTGTGTGTGTGTGTGTGTGTGTGTGTGTGTGTGTGTGTGTGTGTGTGTGTGTGTGTGTGTGTGTGTGTGTGTAATTGCATTGTTTGTTTGTTTTTCTTGCTATTTCAGTACATGTGACAGATTTTAGGGAACTTTTAGTAACCAACTGTTTATCTTTTCTTTTGTAGTCACTGAGAGCTGCTGGTGGTGGCGGTGTCCCGGGTGGTGGGCCCCTTCGCGTGCTGTGACCCGGGATTGTGGTTGTTTTCTTCTTTTTTTTTTGCACTTCACTTTCTTTGCAGGTGTGTCACGTGTGAGTGGGGTGTTCCTTGTTTTCTTTGGTTCCTCCCCCGTTTGGCCCCCTCATCGGTAAGCCTCAGTTTCTACACCAAGAATAAGGAGCTCAGTAGCTCCGTTTTAAGTGTTGGTCTGTTTGTTCCTTTTATTTTTAAATGTTGAATAAAAGTTGGTTTGATATTTTAAACATTCTGAACCACGTCTCCTACTCCTTCCTCGTAGAACTTACCTGTGTGCCTAATTATTACTTTTGTGTTTAATAGAACTCCCTGGGTGAAATTCCCAGGGTGGCGTTGTCGGTTCCTTTTCATTTTGTTAAATTCCCAATATTAAATCTTGCTTTATCAGATAGCCATAACCACTCTCATCGCCACAGGATATTTGAGTCAACTGAGTCAAACTGTCGTGTCTACTTCCCAGTCTCAATAAAAATGTTCACTACTGCTTTGTGCGAGCTTCTTAAATGGAGGTTTGTCTGGGTTTTTCCCTTTTTAGAAGCAAGCCACATATTTTGTGTCTTTCCACCACAAGACATTGGCTTTTGTCACTCTCTTCGTCGTATTGGGAAAAAGTGGCATATCGGACTTTCCCACCGCGAGTCGCTCCTCAACATACTGCTGTTAAAGAGGGGTGACGTCACAGAAAGCGAGGTGCATTTAGGTGCTGCTGCGTAAAACTAAACGATTTTCCTGGGCAAATATTCATTTGACAGACGTAAACGAAGTGAAATATGACTTCAATTTAAGTTTGTTTTAGTTTGTTTTTATAAACACACAAAAAAGTTTGAGTTAGTTATCGTTTTTGAAAAAAGTTCTTGAATTCTACTTTAGAGATATTGATGACGAGTTGTTGTATATAAACGGTGTGACTATCTGGTTCGGCAAGCGATGGTGCTGTCTGTACATAGCTTAGCAAACGGCTAGTGCTAGCACCCCCTTTCAATGCCAGAGTGAAAAGATCCACACGGAGTGTTATGACCCACGGGTGGGTCTAGGTGCCTCTATCTTTGTGTCTGTGTGTGTGTCTGACAGTGGATGACGCCTTGCAGGTGCGGTCCTGGATGTCGGCTGCTGATTGGACGCGCCACGGCTGAGAAGGAGGAGCAGTCGAGCCAGCCTGACGGTCGTCCCTCCTCCGCTCCCAACTCTGCAGTTAGTCACTTCTGAAATGCTGTTAGAGCACGCAGCCGTAGGTAGTGATGGCCGATCGAGGCTTTGTTGAAGCTTCGACACTTGTTTCAAAAAATGGTTCATTCCTCGAGGCTTCAATGACACAGTGCTCGAGGAGGTCATCTAGTGCTCAATAAAATGAAGTGCAATGGAAACGTGTTCATTGTTTCATAGGTTGTTTGGGATTTGATTCGCCATGCATTCTTGTTGGACAACACTACATGCTTGTATGGTTCAATGCTGACACAATAAAATAAAAATGAAAAATAAAGACAATGTCTCTTTTTTGGCACGACTGATTGTAGTAGACTATAGCTCTTATACTTAGCCTGACAGTTTGTGCAATGAATTATATTATATCCTAAAACAAGACTAAATAGCCCATAGTTTAAAAATATGTTCAATAGTAAGTGTTCAGTGGGTCAGATGTCAAATGTGATCTATTTAAAATGTAGAATAGATGAGCTAAATAACACATATATAATACACATTGATGGGAATTGAACCGTCGCCTCAGTCTTGCAAGTCCAAGATTGTCATAATGTACCACAAACCCAAATCACACTCCCTTTTTTCATCTAAGTTGTTTGAGTTGCGTTAGCACACCGTGATTCCTCATCAACTACAGGCCTACACTTCAAATAATTATGAGAAAAATCCAACGTAAAGAGAGCACTTCCATTTGGAAATAGTCAACATGAAATTTCGTCTTCTACTGACACCTGCTGGTCAAATTGAATAGTTGCAAATATTGTGAAGAAGTTGTCATCTAATTCTAATCCTAAACAATATGGCCATTCCAAGTGAAGTATTAAGACAATTAATCAGGTTTGTACTGCTTGATTGAACACATTCATCCCGTTCCAGTGCACTAAAACCCACTTCCCTTCAGGACCGTGTCAGCGAAGCCAAAACTTCCTTGAGTGACGCTGTTTCCCAGCATGCAATGCGAGCTAGCGATTCACAATACTATTTCATCACAAACATGGATGTAAAAAACTAAAAAGGGAAAAAGGGAAAAATGAAACTTCAGGAACAGCAACCATTGCAATACAAGCAGAACTGGGCCGAAGTTTTATATAAGTTTTATATTATGTACACCATAATACAGCCTTCTGGTGGACAAGCCATACTATTTAAGCCATGTCCTCCTACGGCACTTCTGTGGGTAGAAGCTCATCGTAGAGGTCACGTGCTGGTTGTGCGTCACTCCACTGATCACCTCGGGGAAGGTCTGAGACAAGATAGTTGCCCTTACGGGGTATTTGATTCAGGTGAGTATATGCAAAACATAGGTCAATGTGGTCAGTCGTAACAAGAGAAGCTTACTGGCGAAAATAATGCACTCAAAGTTAATGTCACAGTTTTTTAATTTTTTTTTTTTGTTTTGTATGAGCATTTAAAAAAAAACCCATAATAATAATATGGATTTTGACCATGTATGTTTTGGAGTTCATTGAAAGAGGTTTATATATATATATATACATATATATATGTGCGTGTGTGTGTGTGTTGTAAGACAGTCAAATCCACATCCTGAAGTGTTTTCTCTAACAATGGAAGTTCTTCAAAGACGGGGGTTACAACTGTATCAATCTCACCTATTGTAATTAACTAACATGATTTACATGTCGCGGGAAAGGAACCCCCGAGGGCCAAAAGGTATCTCCTTGTGTTTGTTGGATTTGCATTCAGGGACTGTCTCTGCCTTTTGTTTAGAACTTTCCTACACTCTACACTAATTGTAATTTCCTGCCCGTGGTTCTTTATTGCAACAGTTGACGGCTCATATCAGCAGATAAGCAGCAACAATCTGGGCATTGCGGGTGATTCCTAAATATGTCATTTCTTATTAATTAGCCCATAAGTGTTGTACACCAGTGTGACACCAAATGCTTGTTTCTGACAGCAGTGAAGAAATGACACTCTAGTGGTTCTGCACATTAGTATAAATAGAGTGATCTCTATCATTACATCACAGGACGGCGGCACTCTGACAGATTCCATGAACCTGGACAATGATGATCCAGACTCCGGTCCAGATGACACAACAGGCCACAGTGGAAACGGGTCAGAGCATGGACTGGCTGCTGAAAGGATACAGGTAGGTGGCGCTGTCATCCCAAGTTGTGTGGTGTGGAGGATCAGGGCCAAGGTTCCAGATGCTCACAGATGTGACTGTGGATTCAGGAGGAGTGTTTGAAGGCTGGACTCCCAACAGTGATTGGCTGCTGAGGACCTCTCAATCACGATCAGGTTTTTTAGTGGCTGTGAGATTGAAAGTGAGTGAACATCATTAAATAAAGAGCTCCTGCAGGGTCCCAATTTGACAAGTACACTGCTAGGTGTGCTGCTTCGTTTTCGCCAAGGCCCTGTAGCATTCATGACTGACATTGAGGGAATGTTTCATCAAGTAAGAGTTTCCAACCAGGATGTAAACTTCTTACGCTTCCTCTGGTGGCCAGATGGGGACATTACAAAGGACCTACAAGAGCACAGGATGCTGGTCCACATCTTTGGGGCAGTGTCATCCCCAAGCTGTGCTTCATTCGCCCTGCTGAAAGCAGCCGACGACAATCAGCATGACTTCCCAGCCGAGGTTATAAACACTGTTCGTCAAAATTTCTACGTGAATGATTGTCTAAAGGCCATCAGCACGGTAGAACAAGCAATACATCTGTACCAGCAGCTAACAGACCTGTGCGGTAGAGGTGGATTTAAGCTCAATAAGTGGGTGAGCAATCATCGCTCGGTGCTGGCCGCCATTCCTGAAGAGCAGAGAGCTAAAGAGGTAAAAACACTTAACCTTGACAGAGACCAGCTCCCTATGGAGAGGGCCCTTGGAGCTCAGTGGGATGTACAGCAAGATACATTCACATTCAGCATCAGAACCAAGCTGGGATGGGATGAGGAAATCCCTCAGGTCATGGTACATCCCATATATAGTTTTTCAAGTTACAACAAAGGAACTCATCTATAACAAATCTACAACCTTGTAAGGGCAAAACCTACTTGTTTTAATTCTGATTAATAAACTAAAGCTTATTCGATTATCATTATGTTGTTTTTTTTAAACGCTCATACAAAACAAAAAAAGTGGAGGGAGAGTAGTCTGAATAGGGTTCTGGAGCATTGCTCCACCTCATCCATCGCACTCATTAGTGTCACATCCACTAGTAGTGCATAATTTCCGTCAACAAGCTTCTCCTGTTACGACTGCACACGTTGACACATATTTTCTGTTCACTCGCTGACCCGTATCAGGTGATACCCTGCATGGGTAACCATTGGCTCTTGTCTTAGACCTTCCCCGAGGTCGTTGGTGGGGTGACGAGCACCCAGCACGTGACCTCTACGACGAGTTTCTACCCACGGAAGTGCCATAGGAAGACACTGATTAAACAGTATGGCTTGTCCACCAGAAGGCTATATTATGGTGTACATAATATAAAACTTCGGCCCAGTTCTGCTTGTATTGCAATGGTTGGTGTTCCTGAAGTTTCATTTTTCGTCCCTTTTTATTTTTTACATCCATGTTTGTGATGGAATAGTATTGTGAATCGCTAGCTCGCATTGCATGCTGGGACACAACGTCACTCAAGGAAGTTTTGGCTTCGCTGACACGGTCCTGAAGGGAAGTGGGTTTTAGTGCACTGGAACGGGATGAATGTGTTCAATCAAGCAGTACAAACCTGATTAATTGTCTTAATACTTGACTTGGAATGGCCATATTGTTTAGGATTAGAATTAGATGACAACTTCTTCACAATATTTGCAACTATTCAATTTGACCAGCAGGTGTCAGTAGATGACGAAATTTCATGTTGACTATTTCCTAATGGAAGTGCTCTCTTTACGTTGGATTTTTCTCATAATTATTTGAAGTGTAGGCCTGTATCTGCACACAATTTGGAATTCGTCCCAGCGCCCTGAGCTGTAAATTTGGACGGTGTAAAATGAAAATGGCCATCTGCAGCAGAATGAAAGTGAGATTGCATTGTCCAGGTAGGAGGACAGCAGTCAGTCATGTTTCACCTCCAGTCAACACGCAGTGGTTCACATGAAGGTCCAAGAGGCCTACAGACCTACACTGAGTCTGGACGTGGCAGTACAGTTGGATCATTGTCTTTGTTGTGTTGTTTGGTCATTGTGATCCAATGTAATGTGAGAGAAGGACGAGTGCAGTTATATTGGAGTGAGTTTTTTAGAGTGTAATAGAAGTTATAATGCAGAGTCTGTTTTTATGAAATGTTCTATCACCTGGCATCCATCCATCCATCCATCCATCCATCCATCCATCCATCTTCTACTGCCGTATCCGGAGTCAGGTCTCGGGGGCAGCAGCCTCAGCAGAGACCCCCAGACTTCCCTGGACCCAGTCACCTCCTCCAGCTCCTCCAGTGGGACCCCAAGGCTTCCCAGTCCAGCCCAGAGACCTGGTCAGCACCACTCTGACTCCCTGAGTCCCTGCTGCTCAGGTGAGGCTTCAAAGATCTGGCTGCACCTGATTGGACGGTCGTGGAGGATCTCCTTGGTCTTCTTGGTCTCCAGCTGTTTGACCTCATGCTCTCTGTTGACCTCCTCACTCAGTCCCTCAGTGATGTAGAGCTCAGTGTAGATGCTGTTGAGGAGAGTTTGACTTCCTGCTTCTTCACCTTCAGTCACACGTTCACATCTCCTCTCCAGACTGATCTTCTGCTGCTGTAGAAGCTCCTGCAGACCACCAACCTTTGGAGCTGAGAGAAGGTTGGAGAAGAAAACGTCAGTGTGACAGTGTGAGCATCATTTTCTGTCCACGACTTGAAGCTGAAAGCATCCAAACTCCATTTTTCAGCTGATGTGGTGAAGCTGCTGTTGTCTGACTGTTTGCTCTAAATGTCCTCCAGTGGATCTTCTCACTGGAGGTCCTGACCACGGTTATAATAGTTAACGAAAACGAACAAAATAACGAAAACTTCAATTGAAAAAAACAATTGTCACGTTCCCAGGGGTTAGGATTTTGGTACCTGCCTCGTTGGGCTTCGAAGCGAGCAGAGCTGAGACCATAAGGGTGACGTAGCAACGTTCAGGACACTGATTGGCCAAAGGCAGTCTTTCACGAAAGACCAAAACCGCC